>NC_039360.1:132343782-132416282 GCF_003573695.1 Papaver somniferum | reverse complement strand
ATCTAAGGTATTCGTTATACATAAGACCAGTTTGATGCTTTATGCCACGACAATACGACGAACTTAACTACTTGAATCTTAAAAACCATAATCATGTGTAGTGCACTTGTGTTGATGGTGGTTTTAGGACAAGGGGTAAAACCGTAAAATCTCACGTATAGCATGACGTCACCAGTGACACTAGCACATTTATTAGAGAATTTAACGCGCTTATGTAAAAATTACCAGGGTACCCTTTTTCAAATACTAAATTAGGGTTTCGATGCGCGAAACCCTAAATCCGAACGTTCCGCGCAACCATTGCGCAAAGGCATGACAAACATGTCAAATGCACGTACCATGCAATCATTGCGCAGAACGTAGCGATTGCACGTACCATACAATCACTGCGCAAAAGCATAACAATCATGCCACTCACACATATCACGCAACATGCCAAATGCACGCACCGTGCACTCATCACACAAAACATAACAATTGTATGTACCATGCAATCATTGTGCTAAATATGGCAACTAAGCCAAACCGCAAATAATGCACAATCATCGTGCAACATATGGCAACCATGCCAAATCCCAAAAACGCACAATCATTACGCTACATATGGCAACCATGCCAAATCCCAAAACACGTCATTGGCACATGCCATGCAACCCTTGCAACTTGGCATGCCAAAGCCGTGCAAACCTAGGGCCAAAGCCGCCACACGCGCCATTGGCACATGCCATGCAACCCTTGCAACTTGTCATGCCAAGCCGTGCAAACCTAGGGCCAAAGCCGTCACACGCGCCATTGGCACATGCCATGCAACCCTTGCAACTTGGCATGCCAAATCCGTGCAAACCTAGGGCCAAAGCCTCCCCGTGCACCATTGGCACATGTCGTGCAACCCTTGCAACTTGGCATGCCAAGCCGTGCAACATAAGGCCAAGGCATACCACACATGCCATTGGCACATGTCGTGTAACACTTGCACTTTGGCATTACCACTTGCACCAGACATGCAACCTGGGTCCAAGGCATGCCACACATGCCATTGGCACATGCCGTGCAACACTTGCACTTTGGCACTACCACTTGCACACGACGTGCAACCTGGGGCCAAGGCATGCCACACATGCCATTGGCACATGTCGTGCAACACTTGCACTTTGGCACTACCACTTGCACCCGACGTGCAACCTAGGGCCAAGGCATGCTACATGCCATTGGCACATGTCGTGCAACACTTGCACTTTGGCACTACCACTTGCACCCGACGTGCAACCTAGGGCCAAAGCCGCCACACGCACCATTGGCACATGTCGTGCAACGCTTGCAACTTGGCATACCAAGCCATGCAACGCTTGAAACTTGGCATATACCATGCCGTGCAATCCTTGCACTTTGGCATGTTGCACCTACATCAAAGGCCACGATTCCTCTTGAGACGCAAAATCTCGACCGTCGAAGGTCGCCATTGAGCCGGCAAGTATCTCAAGCTCAACTTATAAAACACCAGCGACATGCTACATGTTTTCCACGAAAACACTCGAGACATCAAAACGTATGTCACAAACTGGGGGATGCTCATTAGGGTTTTCGTTTGGCGGTCTATAGTGTGCGGCATACACAAATGCCTGTTTCAAGAAAGTGTTATAAGAATACAACGGTTAGTAAATGTAGGAAGTAATGGTGAAACGCCCTTTCATTATGGAACATCAATTCCATCAAATCCCATCAATACCAGGCGTTACCACCTCTTCCCATTTAACTTATCCATTTCTTTTCTTACGAGGCCAAAGTACGTTTCACTTGGACTTGTATAAATAGGTTTTACCTATTTCCACCAAAGCACAAGTTTTTGGTCAGGGAGAAATATAACACTCAGAAAGGCAACTCTTGCTAGCTTTCTCAAAGCTTTCATTTTCTGATACAAGTCAAGTACTACTCTTCCAGAACTGCTCTGGTCTCAACACTCTCTTCGCTTCCCTCCCTAAACCAGCCCTTTTCTTCCTCTTTGTAATCGAAGCAAATCCGGAACGGCCATTTCTTGGTTTAGGCCAGATTTTTATAGATTGATCTCTCGAATCTAAAGTACTCCCGTGCACTACATTTGTTTAGGGTTTAGATTTGTTTCTCACCCACTCACAGAAATTACCAAAATCAGCAGAAAGAGTTTTTTCCCATAAACAATTGGCGACCACAGTGGGATATTGATCTTTCGGTTACAATATCATCTTTCAAAACTCGATCTCATACTTCGATTCAAACATCAGGACGGCGGAAGCAAGCAATTCATTCAGGGATCTACAACTCGACTACCAGACAACCTGATTACCAGCGTAAGTCACAAGATATGGCTGGGGACTTCACAAGAACTGAAAGCAAACGATTCGGTCACCAGGAAACTCCAAAAATGACTGGGGACTTTCCGCAGTCACGACAACACTGCATGCAAAATCGGTTTTACATGGGGAGGATCTTGTTTTCATTAGAAGACCCAGAAAAACTGAGTAAGTCTAGACTAGACGGAATATATACGATTTGTTCTTTTAGGTTCTCCATAAAACCATCATGTTATTTCATCTCATGCCAACTACCGGCACACACTTTCATGAAAAAAGTATCATATTCGCAAGTCATAACCAGAGCAATACTATTAGAACCATTCATTTCAAAGTAATCCAATAGTCTCACAAAATACCAACCTTCTATCAAAATCAATCAAACGTTATACTAGACACTATGTTTGCCTTTCAAAAAAAAAAGAAGGAAGAGGACCTAAGCGAAAAGACAGAGAAACATTCAAGGAAAGTTATCCAATAGGGGTCTGCTCTTCTTGGAGAAAGCCTCCCTTGCATCTTCGAGAGCCTCCCTCTTCAGAGTCAACGTCTTGGACAATTCTTCAACTTCTTCCTCCTGCTGTGCAATTTCATCTGCAGAAAGACTTTCGGCTACTACGGTTTTCAATTTCTGGATCTCAGCAAAGCCCTTAACGAACCACGAAGCGTTGAACTCATTTTCTACGCACATATCACGATGATACTTCCAACTGACGATGACATCCACAGAAACGGTATGGCCGTCACTTCGCACATATAGCATGACGTCACCGGTGACACTAACACATTTATTAGAGAATTTAACGCGCTTATGTTAAAATTACCAGGGTACCCTTTTTCAAATACTAAATTAGGGTTTCGATGCGCGAAACTCAAAATCCGAACGTACCGCGCAACCATTGCGCAAAGGCATGGCAAACATGCCAAATGCACGTATCGTGCAATCATTGCACAGAACATAGCGATTGCACGTATCGTACAATCACTGCGCAAAAGCATGACAATCATGCCACTCACACATGTCACGCAACATGCCAAATGCACGTATTGTGCAATCATCGCGCAAAACATAGCAATTGCACGTATCGTGCAATCGTTGCGCAAAAGCATGGCAATCATGCCACTCACACATGTAACGCAACATGCCAAATGCACGCACCGTGCACTCATCACACAAAACATAGCAATTGTATGTACCATGCGATCATTGTGCTAAATATGGCAACTAAGCCAAACCGCAAATAATGCACAATCATCGTGCAACATATGGCAACCATGCCAAATCCCAAAAACGCGCAATCATTACGCTACATATGGAAACCATGCCAAATCCCAAAACGCGCCATTGGCACATGCCATGCAACCCTTGCAACTTGGCATGCCAAAGTCGTGCGAACCTAGGGCCAAAGCCGCCCCACGCGCCATTGGCACATGTCGTGCAACCCTTGCAACTTGGCATGCCAAGCCGTGCAAACCTAGGGCCAAGGCATACCACACATGCCATTGGCACATGTCGTGCAACACTTGCACTTTGGCAATTACCACTTGCACCAGACGTGCAACCTGGGGCCAAGGCATGTCACACATGTCATTGGCACATGCCGTGCAACACTTGCACTTTGGCACTACCACTTGCACCCGACGTGCAACCTGGGGCCAAGGCATGCCACACATGCCATTGGCACATCCCGTGCAACACTTGCACTTTGGCACTACCACTTGCACCCGACGTGCAACCTAGGGCCAAGGCATGTGATGGACACATTTTTGTGTCTGATTCATTCTCAATTATGCATATTTTTAGTGCTCTATTTTGTGCTTATTTTGTTATTTTATGTATTTGAAGGTGTTTTTCGAAAAATTGATAAGGTACCCTGGAGGAAACCTACTATTCGGACTCTCATTTTGGATAAGGGGTACTCAGTTGATAAGGGGTAACCCATCACTATTTGCACCCCTTGCTATCGTCACCCTATCAGAGGATATGGGGCACTCCATCTTCACCATTTGAATCCGATGATAGGCGGGAAAAATGTTTAGTTCAGTGCAAGTTTTTGTGGTTGATTTACGAAGAGATTCAGTGGGCGTTTGACGTGGATTTACATTGGTATGGGCATGTTAACTCAAAACAGGGTTGATATACGTTTGGGATTCGTTAAAAAAGGAAGTTACCATTCCCATTTCGTGAAAACATGGACGAAAAATTACTCGGAATTTTTGTTCTACATACAAGAGTTAGGGCCAGTTTCTATCAGATACTTTCTTGTACATGGATTAGTAGGGGCCTGTGGCCTTTGACGTTGAAACGGACATGATAACCAGTCAAAATCATGAAAGAATTGAGTTTCGATAAAATAGGGAAGGAAAGTTTTTCTCAGGTTCTTTTGGGTCCCTGGATTGTATTTGGTAGAGAGATTTTATCTCGATTTGGACACGTAACAACTTGTTTAGATAAAACAAGGAAGATATTGCGAAGAAAAGGGAGTGTGCATCCCATTCACCACAAAGCAGAGACGAGAGTTATTCCGGGAAAGTATATCAGAGTTGGGTGTATATTTGGAAATTCTATGATAGAAGAGAAAGTTATATCGTTCTGTGATTTGAGTATATCACAAAGGAAACAGTTTGCACAACACAGACGCGTAAAAAAAAAGATTCACAGAGATATTTCTGAGACTTGGCAGTAAAGTAAAGAAAGCCGAGACTTTTGCTCAAATAAACCGGAGATTTAGGGGACCTGTGAGGTTATAAATAGAGTAGGGAGGTCACATAAATCATTAATCGGGAGTTAGGGGTCCGGTCAGAGGCCATAGAATCGAAGAAAGAAGGCTTGCAGAGGAGTTCTCTGCTGCTGCTGAAGATGGAGAAAACGAAGAACATCACCTACGTAGAAAGTCGCAGTTGTGCCACACTAGAAAACTATCGTTCATCTACAGCCTTAGAACCTTGTAACAGTGACGTCTGTAACACCGTTACAGCGTTACAAATATCTGTGTTACACAATTTCTTCAATAAAACACCTTTTTGGGATATGGATTATTACTTTTTTGTGCGTGTTTTTGATATGAGGAGCTAAACCCCAACACTGGGACGACGGAGGAAGCCATTTCTCATGCATGTGGTAAACATATTTAATTCTTTTATGACTACTTGCACTATTACAACTCGTTTTATGATTTTTTCTTAATTGATTGTGATGTCGTATGATGATGTATGCTTGGTCTAAGTGCTTTTGATGCGTCATGCTAGTGATTTACAATCAATCTTTTAAAAATATACCTTGGCAAAGAATTAGAGTCAATATTATTTGATCTATAATTGTTTGGAATAAATATATGAATCGCATGAATGACTTTATGGTGAAATCCTGAGTCCCAGTAATCTCTCGGTATTTGTGACAACCTTCTGAATATATTTTCTTTATTTTAGTGCTTTCTATTTTTGATTCTGAAACCGAATCTCATCAAGTCCGAGTTTAACGAATCTTATTTACCACTTCTACAATCACATCAATTTTTGGCGCCGCCGACGCGGACTTGTATTTAGATTTTTTTTAGGTTTATATTATTTTTTTTAGGTTTTTTTTTATTATTATTATTTGTTTATTTTTTGTTCTTTTTTACGCGTTTTGGTATTTTTTGTTTGCTTTCAAATTGGAGCTGAGCTAAAGAAAGAAAAAAAGAGAAAGTGTTGAAAAGAAAAGCGAAGCCAAAGAAGGAAGGAAAAGAGGAATCCAAAAGGAGTGAAGAAGAAGATTTTGTATATAGTTATTTTATTTATATTTATTTTTAGAAATTGTAAATAGGGTTTCATTGCTGTAATATTTCTTTTTATTTTTGGACACTTTTTGGACTTTATTTTTGGACTTGGGCATTATTTTTAAAACTCTAAGGAAGGGTTAAAAATTAAATATAAACTGTTTGTAGGGAAGGACGACAGTTACGATACTGTCTCGGCCCCTCGACTTCGTACACTGAGATCGGAGTCGGTGGCCTGAGTCGACTTCAACGGTTCATCGCCCGTCTGGTACGGGAGGTAAGACTCTATCCACCCACGAATCCCATGTCGGTGGGTTTTATTTTGGTGACAACTCACACCCCTGCAATAGAATGTCGAACTGGTATTACAATAGACAATACAACGAATATCCGACTGAGTTTCAAAATGGACGTTACTACTTTGACTATAATTTGAATAGTGGTTGGGAACATCAGTCTTTTGAAGGTTATGGTTCATACTATGATAAGCCTAATTACTATTCATACGCCCACCGGTCATACGAGCAAAATTCCTCTCTACTAGAGTCCGCACGTAAGTTAGCTGAGTCGACACAAATGTTACTTGAGTCGACACGTAGTTCAACTGAGATGAATAACTTAGTTATGGACGAAAGAAATGCAACGTGTGAACCTTCTTTCCTAGATAAAATCAGGAAGTCATGTGAGTCGACTCAGAAAATGTTGTTAGAGGCTCAGGAAAGAACTGCTCAAGATAGTCTTTATTTCCAATATAGTGTTTCCAATAGTACCCTTGAAAATGAAGATATTTATTCACATAATCAAGATGACGAGGTTAGAATTGGTAACACTACTTGTTTAGATGAGGTTCAACCATTTTCATGTTATTATAATGATGATTATGATGATGATAGTGCTGATGAAGAATCTGAAA
This sequence comes from Papaver somniferum, assembly GCF_003573695.1. Taxonomy (NCBI): domain Eukaryota; kingdom Viridiplantae; phylum Streptophyta; class Magnoliopsida; order Ranunculales; family Papaveraceae; genus Papaver; species Papaver somniferum. The sequence goes on along the minus strand of NC_039360.1, from coordinate 132,409,287 downwards.
TATGTAGGCATAGTGATCAGGAATTTGTTACTCCAATTGAGCTTTATAATGATAATATTATTTATAGTTCAAATCCCAGTATTTTTAATAATTATTCACCTATTCAAAAGGACGAGGATTTGACTAGAGATACCCCCGTTTTAGACGATGTAGTATTTCCTTTTGATTATGAAGCTAATAATGGTTTAGAGAAAAGAGTTTCTTCTGAGAATATTGTTTTAGAGTCTAACGATTTAGAAACATTAGTCTTAGACAAATAAAATGAACTCGTAGAGATGAGTGAGGATGAACCTGACTTAGAAGAATCAACTGACCATTTTCAGGAATCTGATGACCTTGAAATTAGGGAAGTTTGACAAGTCTTTCTAGAGACACTGAAAACTTTAAGTTTTGGGGTGATTATCATTCTCCATATGCTTTAACTCTTAGAAAGGTCCCTCACTTGGGACTTGACATATGTGCCTCAACCATTTTACAAGATTATCTTCATACACATTTTCCTAAACCCAGTGATGTCCATAGGGAAGTTCAGTTATTAGAAGCCCATCCGCTGGTTGATGTGGTTTACCCAGGCTACGCTACCCAGATTGACTTTGTTTTCCCACCAAATAATTTTCTTCCAATTGTGGGAACGTATAAGTTTCAGATGTGTCAATTATTAAGTTTTGAGACTAAACCTAATTATTTTAGGAGAATAGAAACGACACATTTGTTTAAGGAAGACCACCACTCTCATTGTGGTCAGATGTGTAAGTCAAATCTGATTGACTTAGAGGATCCTCAATTATTCAGGTTATTATTGTGTGCTTATAAATATTTCCATATCTTAGAACCTGATATTTCGGATCTTACTTATGAGGAGGTGCAACCCATGAAAATATTTTATTTAGACCCCTTTATTGAACCTGAAACTGAACCACAACTAGATGTAGTTGTCTTAAACAGGAAACTAGGCAAGGGCGTGTTATATTTATTCTTGGTTTGTTGCAGTTTCCTTTTGTCTGTGATAAAACTTTTTAATGCAGATGACCCACAGCTGTTCCGACTATTGTTATATGATTCGAGGTGATTAATTCTTTCATATGTCTGGCTGAAGACGTAAAACTTAGCACTTCTTGGGAGGTAATGATAGACGCATTTTTGTGTCTAATTTGTCCTCAATGTCCGTATTGTTGGAACTCTATTTTTGTACTAATATTGTGTTTTTATGTATCTTTAGGAAATAAACATTTTTGGAAAATTTGGCTCGAAAAGTTGCCCGGGGCACCCTTGAAGGACAATTGTTATTCGGACTCTCACTATCGGTTAAGGGGCACCTCAGTGGACACCTGTTATTCGCACCCCAGTTCAGGATAGGGGGACACCCTTTCTTCTTCGTTTGAAAACTGTTTTTTGGCGGGAAATGAAATTCTCAACTGGCAGAAGTTTGATAACAAAAATGAAGGGGTTACCGGTCGATTCAATGGCTGAAATTTGATAGAGAGATGTGATATAGGTTAAGGAACACATTTTGGGCAGTGGGTTCGATTGGAATTGGATGGAAAACGTGTGATGATTCACACACCCAAAACAGAGCACGTGTACTGTAACACGAGCAAAATTGAAGTTCTTGTGTGCATGGAGGAGTTCTACTAGCGTTGAAAGAGTGCTGAGACGTGGAGAAGGCTAACTAGAGCGTGCATGATCAAATCTAACGCGTGCATGGGCTTAAAAATGGAAATTATCGTTATTATGGGCATCAAGGAATATTCGGATTAAATGGAGAATATACGCAATAAATGAGGGGATTTTTGGTCCTGAAACACTATAAATACAAGGCAAAAGATTTTGAGCGAAGTTTAGAGAGAACTGGGAGAGGTTTAGAGCACTACAGAGCAAGAAAATCCAAGTTGCAGAGATTCTGGTTCTGCTACTGCTGATGCTTCTGCGAGGAGGAAGAACGTGAAGAACAGACTCTCCAAAACCGTCGTTTATCAACAGTGACATCGATTGTCATCTGTGGGTCGTAGTTTCCCAACGACAACAACACTTAAGCTCTGTCGTTGACTCTGGACGCCTTCTGTGGGTCGCAAAATCCTGTTTTACATCATTTTCTTGTCTTTCTATTCACTGTAAAACACTTTTGAGCATCAATGAAATATTTTGAGAGGTTTTCCAACATGATGAGCGGCTAAAATACCTGGTGATTGAGGCAATGGAGGATCTATTCACTCATGTTTGATTGGTAATATTTTTATTTTATAATTTCTTTAATTATTTACTTTATTTAATTCACTTGGATAAATATAAAAAAAAGGATAAAATGGTTTTCTTAATTAGTTGTGAATCAGTTTGATGTTTTATGCTTAGAATAATTCTTTGATAAATCATGCTTAAGGATTACAACTTAATATTTGGACACCTTTTAAATTAAAAAGTGATTTAATAAGAAAAAGAGATTAATAATAATTTCTGAAATATTATTTATAACCAATCAACTTGAAGTGGTAGTGAATCCTGAGCCTTAATCCTTCTAAAATCTTGACATTACTATCAAAAAATTAATTTCCTTCATTTATTTATTTATTTAAATCTAAAAAAAATTTACCTTCACAAGTTCGAAAAGAACCAGTTTTCACCACTATCTACAACAACATTTGAAAATACATCAAATTTTTGGCGCCGCTGCCGGGGACCTGTGCTTAGGTAGAATTTTTTTTTTTTTTAGGTTTATTATTTTATTTTATTTTTAGAATTGTTTGTTCCTTTTTACGTTTCATTTTGTCTTTATTTTGCAGGTTCAAAGTGAAAACTAAGGACTTGGAGAGGAAAAAGCTTAAAGCGAAAAGCGAAAAGAGAAGAAAAGAGGACAATTTTAGGATTTAATTTTTAATTCTTTTTGAGTGTGTTAGGAAAACTGTAATTTTTTTTTTTATTTTTTATTTTTTCTTTTTGAACTTTAAATTGGACTGGACATTTGGACTTTAATTTTTATACCCTACGGAAGGGTACCCTTAAATACAAAATTGTGCAGGGAAGGACGGTGATTACAATATCACCTCGGCCCCTCGATTTCGCACACGGCATAGGAGTCGTGGCCCGAGTCGACGACAACGGTTCATCCCCCGTCTGGTACGGGAGGTAAGTCCAATCGAAACACTCGCGAATCCCCTGCAAGCGAGTTACTGTACTCCTTAAGGTGCTAATTGTTTGAGGACGAACCGGACTGTCTTTATCTTCCTAGTAAAGGGCAAGGCCTGGCCTAAACAAGATAAGGGTTCGGATTTCATCACCGCTCCCTTCTTTCCCGCTTTAGGAGAACAAAACTTAACGCGAACACAAGCTTTAAAATCTGATTAGAAAGAGACCTATAGGGTATCGAGCTTGTTAGGAAAAAATTTCGAAGGATATTGGTTATTCTTTTAGCATACTTCGAAGTTCATGACGGTTTCTGTGAGTTGAATGCGTGACTGCGCCGCCTTGTACTGCGGTGAGGCCTTGGGTATCAAAGCTCCACTAAGCTTTCCTCGCCTCGATTCAACTTACTTTGACTCGGATTGATTCAATAGGGGTTTGCTTAAATTGTAACGAATTCCCTTTCGAGATATAGAAGCTAGTCTAGAAACAATCTAAGTGAGCCATCATGCTTGTTGTTTGCTAGAAATCTCTAGGTTTGTTGTGGTAAAGTCGAGTCAGCCTGCTGTGTGATTGCTAGAACCTTCCTGTTAGGATTTTTATTTCTTTTTGATTTTTTTGGTGTATGCCCGATTTTGTTAATAGGGCTTGGAAAAGAGATACTCTAGGTCGATTGATTAGCGAAAAACCTAGTAGTTCTTCTGATATAAGCAGGGAGAAAAAAGAATTTTCTTTTGAGAGCCCTGTTTTTGGAAACTTCAGTTTCAAGAATCTGTCTCTTCGTGAGGAAAGTACCCCTAGTACTTGTGTTGTGCCAGCGATGGCAACTTTGAAAGATTACATGTTCCCAACTAGGTCCAACCGAGCTTCTTGCATTAAATTGCCAGCCACTACGGCTAATTTCGAGATAAAACCTAGTATTCTTCAAATGATCCCTATATTCTTAGGAAAAGATGATGAGAACCCTTATTTCCATATTAGGGACTTTGAGGAAATTTGCGGGACAATTAGAATAAAAGACCTTACTGATGAAGTCTTGAAACTTAAGATGTTTCCCTTTTCCTTGAGAGATAAAGCCAAGACCTGGCTGAACAACCTACCATCTGAATCCATAGAAACATGGCAGGAACTTATCGCTGCCTTCTATATGAAGTTCTACCCTAAGCATAAAACTGTAGCTGTTAGGCAGAACATTAGTACTAGTGTGCAACAAGAGGGAGAGTCTTTTTATAGGTTTTTAGAGAGATTCAATGATCTCCTATCCCAGTGTCCTCACCATGGATTTGATAAGATGAAACTTGTAGAGATTATTTATAATGGTTTAGACTATTCGACCAAAGCCATGGTCGAGTCTATGTGCGCTGGTGAGTTCACTAGTAAAAATGCTGATGATTCTTTTACCTTCTTAGGATCTATCGCTGAGAAATCCCAACAGTGGAAGTCTTGTGTGGAACCCCCTAAAAGGCTCTTAGTCAATAGAAGTAGCACCAATATGGTAGATACAAGTTTTGCGTCAGATGCCAAGTTTGTTGCTTTATCTAGAAGGTTAGAAGCGTTGGAAATAGGTCAACCTAAAAATAAGTCCCTTGTTGAACCTAATAGAGCCTCTCAAATCTCTAGTTGTGGAATAGAGCCCGATAACTCATTTTAGGAAGGTCAGGTTAGTGAAGAGCAAGCTCATGCTGTCTATAACAATGCTAGGTTTGAGAAACGGCAGAAGTTTGACCCCTACTCAGAGACCTACAACCCTGGTTGGAGAAACCATCCTAATTTATATTGGTCTAAGGGCCAGAATCAAGGCCAGTCTAGTAATTCTCAGCCTCCCCCAGGTTTTGGTTATACTAAGAACCCTTCAGGACATACCCAGAACCCATCTTAGAATAGAATAACTAGCTTAGAGGAAACCCTTAGTATATTAAGGAAGAGCCAGGAAATGCTATCACAAAGCCAGGAAATGTTAGTAAAAAGCCAGGGTAATTTTCAAGAGGAAACCAAACAGAATTTTAAGAATAGTGCCCAGTCTTTTGCTAAATTAGAACTTCAAGTCGGCCAAATAGCTAAGTATATTAATGAGAGAGAGGAAAGAAGGTTCCCTAGTCATACTGATCCTAACCCTAGAGGAGAGAAATCGTACAGTCATGTTAACTCTGTTACGACCCTTAGGAGTGGAAGGAAAAGGTCGACATACCTGAAAGTGAACATGTTGTAGTTCACCCGTCTGAACCAGAGAATGAAGAGACTGATAGAGTCTCTAAAGAGGCCAGTGAGGGTCATGTTGAGTCTAATTTTGTTCCCAGAGCCCCATTCCCACAACTGCTAGTTCCGACTAAGAGGGAGTCCAACTTTAATGATATATTGGAGGTTTTTAAGCAGGCTAATATCAACCTTCCATTATTAGATGCAATTAGGCATATTCCCTCTTATGGCAAGTTCCTTAAGGAATTGTGTACGCGAAAGCGTAAGCTCAGTGTCCAGAAGAAAGCCTTCATAGATAGTCACGTGAGTTCTATTATTCAGAATACCACTACTCCTAAGTATAAAGACCCAGGTTCCCCTACCATTGCTTGTACAATAGGTAAGTACCGTGTTGAGAAAGCATTGCTTGACTTAGGAGCCAGTGTGAACTTACTTCCATACCATGTGTACCTTAAGCTAGGACTTGGTGAGATGAAACCTACCCAGATGACACTTCAGTTAGCTGATAGGTCCGTTAAAATTCCTCGTGGTGTGATCTAGGATGTTCTCATAGAGGTCGACAAGTTTATATATCCGGTGGATTTTGTTATCCTAGATACCCAACCTGTCCCTGACCCAGAGAACCAAATACCAGTGATTTTAGGTCGCCCGTTTTTAGCTACATCCAATGCGATCATTAACTGTCGAAATGGTATTATGAATTTGTCTTTTGGTAATATGACTATTGAGCTGAACATTTTTAATATTAGTAAGCTACCCTATGAACTAGATGACTCGAATATAGAAGAGGTGAACATGATAGGAACATTAGTCGAGGAGTCATTACCAAACACTTTGTTAGAAGATCCATTAGAGAAATGCCTAGCTCACTTTGGGATTGATTTTGATGATGATAATGTGATTAATGAGGTGAATTCTTTGTTAGATTCAACCCCTTTGTTAGATACTAGTAATGGATGGAAACCTAAGTTCGAACCACTACCAGTTTCTAAGTCTAACCTAGTTCCTTCTTTAGAAGAGCCTCCTAAGTTGGACCTAAAACCATTGCCAGATACCCTGAAGTATGTGTTTTTAGGCCCGTCTGTGACTTTACTTGTGATTGTTTCTTCCGACTTGGATAGAGATCAGGAAAGTAGGCTAGTAACCGTCCTTCAAAACAACAAGGAAGTTTTAGGGTGGACCATAGCAGACATTAAGGGTATAAGTCCTACTATTTGTATGCATCAGATCTATTTAGAAGAAGACACCAAACCTTCTAGGGAGATGCAACGTCGACTAAACCCCAATATGAAAGAAGTAGTTCGAACTGAGGTTCTTAAGATACTAGATGCAGGCATTATCTACCCTATCTCAGACAGATAGCAAGAAATCTGGTATTACTGTAGTCCAGAATGATAACAATGAGTTAATCCCGACCCGAGTGACCACGGGTTGGCGTGTTTGTATTGACTATAGGAAATTGAACAAGGTCACTAGGAAGGACCACTTTCCCCTTCCCTTCATCGACCGGATGCTAGAGAGATTAGCTGGACATAGTCACTACTGCTTTTTAGATGGCTACTCTGGATATAATTAGATCGTTATTTCCCCAGAAGACCAGGAGAAAACCACTTTTACCTGTCCCTTTGGTACCTTTGCGTATAGACGCATGCCTTTCGGGCTATGTAATGCCCCTGCGACTTTTCAGCGTTGCATGATGAGCATATTTTCTGACATGGTAGAACGGTTCTTAGAGGTCTTTATGGATGATTTTTCAGTGTTTGGGTCGTCTTTCGATGAGTGCTTGCATCATTTGTCATTAGTTTTGACTAGGTGTAAGGAAAAGAATTTAGTGCTTAATTGGGAGAAATGTCACTTTATGGTTCGTTCAGGACTTGTTCTAGGGCATATTATATCTTCAAAGGGTATAGAGGTAGATAGAGCCAAAGTTGACCTTATTAAAACTTTACCGGTCCCAAAAACCGTAAGAGATATTAGGTCATTCTTAGGGCATGCTGGTTTTTATCGTCGTTTCATTAAGGATTTTAGCTTGATGTCTAGACCTCTTTGCAATTTGCTTGCAAAAGATGTTAGGTTTGTCTTTGATGATGCTTGTTTAGAGGCTTTTGAGAAGCTTAGAGTCATTACTCACTACCACCCCCATAGTCCAGGCACCCAACTGGAACCTACCCTTTGAGATCATGTGTGATGCTTCAGATTATGCTATTGGTGTTGTGTTAGGTCAGCGAGAAAATAAGTTACTTCATGTGATTTACTATGCTAGTAAAACTCTGAATGATGCCCAGTTGAACTATACCACTACCGAGAAGGAACTATTAGCCATTATGTTTGCCTTAGACAAGTTTAGACCCTATCTCTTAGGTTCTAAGATCATCATATATACTGATCATGCTGCTTTAAAATATCTTTTGTCTAAGAAGGATACTAAATCTAGATTGATTAGGTGGATTCTGTTGTTGCAAGAGTTTTCTCCAGACATTAGAGACAAAAAGGGTGCCGAAAAGTTGTAGCAGATCACTTGTCTAGGCTAGTTGTTAGTTCCCCAGATGATTCCCTTCCTATAAGGGATAGCTTTCCTGATGAACAATTGTTCTTTGTTACCCAATTACCTTGGTATGCGAATATAGTGAACTATCTTATTACTGGTTGAATGCCCCAACATTGGGGTAAACAAGATCGTTCTAGATTTTTAGATGAGGTTAAGCACTTCTTTTGGGATGATCCTTATTTGTTTAAGTATGTTCCAGAACAGATTATTAGGAGATGTATACCTGAGAGTGAACAGTCCAGTATTGTTTCCTTTTGTCATGATCATGCTTGTGGGGGTCACTTTAGTGCTAAGAAAACTGATGCTAAGATATTGCAGTGTGGATTCTATTGGCCTTTGTTGTTTAAAGACTCTCACAGTTACTGCGTTACTTGTGAACGATGCCAGAAATAAAGAACCATTTCCCGTAGGAACATGATGCCCTTGAACCCTATTTTAATTGTTGAGGTCTTTGATGTGTGGGGTATTGACTTTATGGGTCTGTTTCCTAATTATTTTGGTAAACTATACATCCTTGTCGTCGTAGACTATGTCTCCAAGTGGATTGAGGCGGTTGCGTGTAAAACCAATGACCATAGGTTTGTGATTGAGTTCTTGAAAAATAATATACTTACACGTTTTGGTACACCGCGAGCTATAATTAGTGATGGAGGGTCGTAATTTTGTAATGGGCCTTTTAGGCTTCTGATGAAGAAATATGGTATTACACATAAGGTAGCTACCCCGTATCATCCACAGACTAGTGGTCAGGTAGAGGTTTCCAATAGGGAGATAAAACGTATATTAGAGAAAACAGTTAATCCTAATCGGAAAGACTGGTCGTCTAGGCTTACTGATGCCTTATGGGCTTACAGTACTGCATTTAAGACCCCCATTGGAATGTCGCCTTATCGGCTTGTTTATGGCAAGGCATGTCACTTACCTGTTGAGTTAGAACATAGAGCTTATTGGGCTGTTAAGTAGCTAAATTTTTCACTTGACGAGGCAGGAGCCCATAGGAAACTCCAGCTCAATGAGTTGGACGAGATTCGTATAGATGCTTACGATAGTGCGAAGGAGTATAAGAACAAAATGAAACTTGTGCATGATAGAAACATTTTACGGAAGTCATTTTCTCCAGGTCAAAAAGTTTTTCTGTATGATACCCGCTTGCATCTTTTCCCTGGGAAGTTACGTTCTCGGTGGACGGGTCCTTTTTATTTTTCGCACTGTTTTTCCTCATGGAGATGTTGAGATCGAGACACCGGATGGTAGTAGTTCTTCGAAGGTTAACGGTCAGAGATTGAAACCCTTTCTAGAGCCCTTTCCTACAGGTGATGTTGAGGAGGTCCCTCTGGAGGACCCTGTTTACCCTTGATTGACCATCGAGGCAGTTGTATGTTGTATATTAGTTTATGATTTTCTTCACCCAGGTACTATCTTTCCAACTTCTCCTCGTGTTATTTTACTTTTGGTACTGCTCTTTAATTAGAAACATTGAGGACAATGTTAGATTTAAGTTTGGGGGTGGGGAAGAAACTTTTTGTTAGCTTTTAGTTGCAATAAATAAACTCCAGAGCCTAGAAATTTATGCGTATTCAGGATGGCACTAACTAATCTAAGTGGATGGAAACATATTGGTTGTAGGAGTTGAGGAACCAATCTGATTAGATGGAAACATCTATAGAGTCTATTCATAAAAGCACAGAGCTCAGGTGTTAGAAATAACATGATAGTTGCACCATATCTCGTTGAGTCCTTTTCACTTCTATTTTTATTTTATTTTTAAACTTTGTTTCTCTAAGTGATAGGTGGGGCCCACGATTCAAGTTGTTACCAATGCTAGGGTGAATTAGAGTGATTGAGTTTCCCAAAAAAAAAATTGACCATTTGACCAAAAGGAATAAATTCAATAAAGTCGACCACTGGTACCCTTGTATATGCCAGTTGTGTTGACCTAAAGTTAGGTTATCGACCACTGGTTCCCTTGTATATGTCAGTGTGTTGATATTAGTCAGACTAGTATCTCAATCCATTAGGATAGATTCATTTTGGCGGAGGCCTTCAAACAGATATGGGAAACATCGTTCACTTAGTAAACATCAAAACCATCTATATTTTTCTATATCCATCTCTTAATCTTTCCATGTGATTAGTTTGACTCCGAATATGATGTCCATAGTGCAACTATCTGAGTAGAGCTCTGTCACTTATATATGAATTTTAGTATGCTTGAGTGCAAACTCGTGTACATCAATTGGAATTTCGCATCAGGGTACTTCCTCTTGTAGTCAATAAGTATGCCAACCAAGGAAATTCTTTAGTGCCTTCCAAGTTTCATTGTAGATAGCTAGGGTCTGGAGTATAAAGGTTTTGTGGGTACACCTCTGGTAAACCCTCCGGAGACAACACTCCGCCACTAGGGCCACCCAGTGGTTTAACGGCTTGCTGCACGTGCTAAGTGTAGTCATTTTATTAGATTTACTCGAGGACTAGCAAATAATAGGTTTGAGGGTATTTGATAGACGCATTTTTGTGTCTAATTTGTCCTCAATGTCCGTATTGTTGGAACTCTATTTTTGTACTAATATTGTGTTTTTATGTATTTTTAGAAAATAAACATTTTTGGAAAATTCGGCTCGAAAAGTTGCCCGGGGCACCCTTGAAGGACAATTGTTATTCGGACTCTCACTATCGGTTAAGGGGCATCTCAGTGGACACATGCTATTCGCACCCCATTTCAGGATAGGGGACACCCTTTCTTCTTCGTTTGAAAACTGTTTTTGGCGGGAAATGAAATTCTCAACTGGCAGAAGTTTGATCACAAAAATGAAGGGGTTATGGGTCGATTCAATGGCTGAAATTTGATAGAGAGATGTGATATAGGTTAAGGAACACATTTTGGGAAGTGGGTTCGATCGGAATTGGCTGGAAAACGCGTGATGATTCACACACCCAAAACAGAGCACGTGTACTGTAACACGAGCAACATCGAAGTTCTTGTGTGCATGAAGAAGTTTTACTAGCGTTGAAAGAGTGATGAGACGTGGAGAAGGATAACTAGAGCGTGCAGGATCAAATCTAACGCGTGCATGGGCTTAAAAATGGAAATTATCGTTATTATGGGCAGCAAGGAATATTCGGATTAAATGGAGAATATACGCAATAAATGAGGGGATTTTTGGTCCTGAAACACTATAAATACAAGGCAAAAGATTTTGAGCGAAGTTTAGAGAGAATTGGGAGAGGTTTAGAGCACTACAGAGCAAGAAAATCCAAGTTGCAGAGATTCTGGTTCTGGTACTGCTACTGTTGTTGCTGCTGCGAGGAGGAAGAACGTGAAGAACAGACTCTCCAAGACCGTCGTTTATCAACAGTGACATCGACTGTCATCCGTGGGTCGTAGTTTCCCAACGACAACAACACTTAAGCTCTGTCGTTGACTCTGGATGCCTTCTGTGGGTCGCAAAATCCTGTTTTACATCATTTTCTTGTCTTTCTCTTCATTGTAAAACACTTTTGAGCATCAATGAAATATTTTGAGAGGTTTTCCAACATGATGAGCGGCTAAAATACCTGGTGATTGAGGCAATGGAGGATCTATTCACTCATGTTTGATTGGTAATATTTTTATTTATAATTTCTTTAATTATTTACTTTATTTAATTCACTTGGATAAATATAAAAAAAAAGGATAAAATGGTTTTCTTAATTAGTTGTGAATCAGTTTGATGTTTTATGCTTAGAATAATTCTTTGATAAATCATGCTTAAGGATTACAACTTAATATTTGGACACCTTTTAAATTAAAAAGTGATTTAATAAGAAAAAGAGCTTAATAATAATTTCTGAGATATTATTCATAACCAATCAACTTGAAGTGGTAGTGAATCCTGAGCCTTAATCCTTCTAAAATCTTGACATTAATATCAAAAAATTAATTTCCTTCATTTATTTATTTATTTAAATCTAAAAAAAAAAAGTTACCTTCACAAGTTCAAAAAGAACCAGTTTCCACCACTATCTACAACAACATTTGAAAATACATCAGGTAACCCAATACTCATGCAACACGGTAATATCTTTCCTTAACTCTTTTGCTTCAAATGGTAACAGTTTCTCCTTGTTCATGCTTTTAATTTTATTAGATTTAAGTTTGGGGGTATGGGAGAAACTTTTTAGTTGCAATAAATAAACTCCAGAGCCTAGAAATTTATGCTTATTAAGGATGACACTAACCAATCTAAGTGGATGGAAGCATTTTGGTTGTAGGAGTTGAGGAACCAATCTGATTACATGGAAACATCTAAAGAGTCTATTCATAAAAGCACAGAGCTCAGGTGTTAGAAATAACATGGTAGTTTCGCCATATCTCGTTGAGTCCTTTTCACTTCTGTTTTTATTTTGTTTTCTTTTTAAAATATGTTTCTCTAAGTGATTTGGTGGGGCTCACGATTCAGTTGCTACCACTACTAGGGTCAAATAGAGTGATTGAGATACCCAAAAAAAAAGTGAAAAGAAAAAAGAAAAAGAAAGTTTTATGAAAAAAATTTGACACCAGACCACTAGACCAACCGGAATAAATTCAATAAAGTCGACCACTGGTACCCTTGTATATGCCAGTTGTGTTGACCTAGAGTTAGGATTATCAACCACTAGTTCCCTTGTATATGCCAGTAGTGTTGATATTAGTCAGACTAGTATCTCAGTCCATTAGGATAGGTCCATTTTGGCAGTGTCCTTCAGACAGATATGGCAGTGTCCGTTCATCTAGTAAACATCAAAATCATCTATGTTTTTCTATATCCATCTCTTGATCTATCCATGTGATTAGTTTGACTTCGGATATTGATGTCCATAGTGCGACTATCTGAGTAGATCTCTGTCACTTATATATGAATTTTAGTATACTTGAGTGCAAACTCGTGTACAACAATTGGAATTTCGCATCAGGATACTTCCTCTTGTAGTCAATAAGTATGCCAACCAAGGAGATTCTTTAGTGCCTTCCAAGGTTCTGCGTAGATATCTAGGGTCTGAAGTGTAAAGGTTTTGTGGGTATATCTCTTGTAAGCCCTCCCGAGACTATAACTCGGCCACTAGGGCCACCTAGGGGTTTAAAGGCTTGTTGCATACGCTAAATGCAACCGACGATGCCTGCGACAGTGAGTTAAGGATTTTATTTTCTAGATTTGATTTGCTCGAGGACTAGCAAATAATAAGTTTGGAGGTATTTGATGGACACATTTTTGTGTCTGATTTGTTCTCAATTATGTATATTTTTAGTGCTCGATTTTGTGCTCGATTTTGTTATTTTATGTATTTGAAGGTGTTTTTGGAGAAACGGACTTTTACGGCGAAATCGACTCGAAAAGTTGATAAAGGTACCCGGAGGACACCTACTATTCAGACTCTCATTTTGGATAAGGGGTACTCAGTTGATAAGGGGTAACCCATCACTATTTGCACCCCTTGCTATCGTCACCCCATCAGAGGATATGGGGCACTCCATCTTCACCATTTGAATCCGATTTTAGGCGGAAAAATGTTCAATTCAGTGCAAGCTTTTGTGGTTGATTTACGAAGAGATTCAGTGGGAGTTTGACGTGGATTTGCATTGGTATGGGCCTGTTAACTCAAAACAGGGTTGATATACGTTTGGGATTCGATAAAAAAGGAAGTTACCATTCTCATCTCGTGAAAACAGGGACGAAAAATTACTCGGAGTTTTTGTTCTACATACAAGAGTTAGGGCCAGTTTCTATCAGATACTTTCTTGTACATGGGTTAGTATGGGCATGTGGCCTTTGACGTTGAAACGGACATGATAACCAGTCAAAATCGTGAAAGATTTGAGTTTCGATAAAACATGGGAAGGAAAGTTTTTCTCAGGTTCTTTTGGGTCCCTGGATTGTATTTTGTAGAGAGATTTTATATCGATTTGGACACGTAACAACTTGTTTAGATAAAACATGGAAGATATTGCGAAGAAAAGGAGTGTGCATCCCATTCACGACAAAGCAGAGATGAGAGTTATTCCGGGAAAGTATATCGGAGTGGGGTGTATATTTGGAAATTATGTGATGAAGAGAAAGTTATATCGTTCTGTGATTTGAGTATATCACAAAGGAAACAGTTTGCACAACACAGACGCGTAAAAGAAAAGATTCACAGAGATATTTCCGAGACTTGGCAGTAAAGTAAAGAAAGTCGAGACTTTTGCTCAAAGAAACCGGAGATTTAGGGGACCTGTGAGGTTATAAATAGAGTAGGGAGGTCACATAAATCATTAATCGGGAGTTAGGGGTCCGGTCAGAGGCCATAGAATCGAAGAAAGAAGACTTGCAGAGGAGTTCTCTGCTGCTGCTGAAGAAGGAGAAAACGAAGAACCTCACCTACGTAGACAGTCCCAGTTGTGCCACACTAGAAAACTATCGTTCATCTACAGCTTTAGAACCTTGTAACAGTGACGTCTGTAACACCGTTACAGCGATACAAATCTCTGTGTTACACAATTTCTTCAATAAAACACCTTTTTGGACTATGGATTATTAATTTTTTGTGCGTGTTTTTGATATGAGGAGCTAAACCCCAACACTGGGACGACGGAGGAAGCCATTTCTCATGCATGTGGTAAACACATTTAATTCTTTTATGACTACTTGAGCTATTACAAATCGTTTTATGATTTTTTCTTAATTGATTGTGATGTCGTATGATGATGTATGCTTGGTCTAAGTGCTTTTGATTCGTCATGCTAGTAATTTACAGTCAATCTTTTAAAAATGTATTTGAGCTATAATTGTTTGGAATAAATATATGAATCGCATGAATGACTTTATGGTGAAATCCTGAGTCTCAGTAATCTCCCGGTATTTGTGACAACCTTGTGAACATATTTTCTTTATTTTAGTGTTTTCTATTTTTGAGTCTATAACCGAATCTCATCAAGTCCGAGTTGAGCGAATCTTATTTACCAATTCTACAATCACATCAACATGCCACACATGCCATTGGCACATGTCGTGCAACACTTGCACTTTGGCACTACCACTTGCACCCGACGTGCAACCTAGGGCCAAAGCCGCCACACGCGCCATTGGCACATGTCGTGCAACGCTTGCAACTTGGCATACCAATCCATGAAACACTTGCAACTTGGCATACCATGTCGTGCAACCCTTGCACTTTAGCATGCTGCGCCTACATCAAAGGCCACGATTCCTCTTGAAACGCAAAATCTCGATCGTCGAAGGTCGCCACTGAGCCAGCAAGTCTCTCAATCTCAATTTATCAAACACCAGCGACATGCTACATGTTTTCCACGAAAACACTCGATACATTAAAACGTATGTCACAAACTGGGGATGCTCATTAGGGTTTTGGTTTGGCGGTCTGCAACGTGCGGCATACACAAATGCCCGTTTCAAAAAAGTGTCATAAGAAAAAAAACGGTTAGTAAATGCAGGAAGTAATGGTGAAATGCCCTTTAATTTTGGAACATCAATTCCACCAAATCCCATCAATACCATGCGTTGCCACCTCTTCCCATTTAACTCATCCGTTTCTTTTCTTACGAGGCCAGAGTACGTTTCACTTGGAATTATATAAATAGGTTTTACCTATTTCCACCAAAACACAAGTTTTTGGCCAAGGAGAAATACAACACTCAGAAAGGCAACTCTTGCTAGCTTTCTCAAAGCTTTCATCTTCTAATAAAATTCAAGTACTACTCTTCCAAAACTGCTCTGGTCTCAACACTCTCTTCGCTTCCCTCCCTAAACCAGTCCTTCTCCTCCTCTTTGTGACCGAAGCAAATCTGGAACGGCCATTTCTTGGTTTAGGCCAGATTTGTATAGATTGATCTCTCGAATCTAAAGTACTCCCGTGCAGTACATTTGTTTAGGGTTTAGATTTGTTTCTCACCCACTCACCGAAATTACCAAAATCAGCAGAAACGGTTTTTGCCCATAAACAACTTGTCAAGGTACTTGTTTCGCTTTCTCGAAACCGCATTACAAACATCCTGCCCTGGTATGAAAGTATGAACTCCACCACCTGTGAAAGGTGAAATTCCAGTTACATCGAAACATACATCACGGCCATTGTCCCAATTATGAATGAGAATATCTGCAGGCCTTAAAGCACCACCTTCAGCTGATAAGAAACCTAAATCCACTTCTTTTTGCGCGTGTATGGCAGCACGAGAACATATGTCAAACAAAATATCACGAGCCAAGTCATGCCGAAATTTTGAACCTATTCTGTGTGTACAATGAAGAGCATGGTCACTAAACAAATCCATATCTCGACTGCAAAATGAACAAACACTCCCAGCTGCAAAGAGTGGAATACCAAGATGATAACTAAGAACAGCACAAAATTGTTGAGGACCAATGCACTGTCCAAGACTAAATCCGTAACTGACATGTTATATAAAGTTGGCATCTCTTATGGAACAACATCAAAGTACTTAGCTGCCAATAAATGCATAGGATGGGGGGCAGTTAACTCAATGTTGAGAGAGTCAGAATCAAGATGATATACTGTCAAGAAAGAGTCTAAAGCAAGTCGTTAATTTAAACCATTGCTACATACACCGGAATGTCGCAAGATAGAATCCTGCAGCTGCTTAGATTGGATGCAAGAAGCAAGATAACAATACTGAATGGTGTCTGACATAGAATATATGCCCAGACCACCATCTCGGATAGGCAAAGTAGTGACCCTGTGTTGCAATACACCATATCCATGCCCATCATTCACAATCAAACTTCGCATATAACTAAAAAGATGAGTATCAAAAATTACTTGGAATTCTTGTAGGTACCTTGGGGCAGTAGTCCTCATAGTAAAATATAACTTGGACATACCTGCACAACTACGCAGTAGCAATAGCTCGCTTTGGGGGTCTCCTAAACTGTGAATGACCTGCATCAATTGTACTGTTTTCTTCACACGATCAAGAACAATATCACTGCAAAAATGATGATTCAAACTGACAGGTCCCCCAAGAAGTTTAACCCCTTCAGTTGGTCCGGCAACTTCTGCAGGAAAAACATCTTCAAGTCGACTTCTTTCATCAACAGTTGGCCAAAAAAATTCAGTTTTCTGAAGATTGAGATGAAGACCAAGTGTTGGACCTTCACACTGTATGATTTGAAGAGCTTTAGAGACTTGCAAAGTATCACCAATAATGGTACCATCATCTAGGTACCAAGCCTGAAGGTCCAAGGAACATTGTGCAGCGATCTTCCTTTACAAATGGTGCAAAGCTAATGCAAAAATTAATGGTCCTAGTGGATCACCTTGTTGGAGTCCTTGAGCCGATGACAGAGTAGATGTGCCATAATAGAGCCTAGCAGGATAAGCATAACAAATTCAACCGGCATAGATATAATGGGGCATTGGCGGCGTACTTCAGAGATCATTGTTGCTCTATCAACAAGGTTAAAAGCATTCCTAAAATCCACTAATAACATAGACATTAAATTGCTTGTTCCCTTTGTTTCTAAAATACGATTAACTGAGTGTAATGGCTTCACTACCACAAGGGATACCAACACCAAATTGATAATCACCTAAATAGACACTCATATCTTTACTAACAGATGAAACAACCACCTTGGAAACAAGTCTTCTCCAAATGGTGCCTACAGCAATTGGTCTAATATCTCCTCCAGATTTAAGTAATGGAGTCAATGGAGCACTTGCAATAAACTCACCAAGTAAGGTGGGACATTTACCTGCAAGCAGTAGATTCACAATAGCAGTAACAGAAGCAAGAAGATCATCGGCTACAGCAGCAGCAGAACCACTCAAAGCATCTAAGAAATGTTGAGCATGAAGGCCATCCCTTCCACAAGCAGTACCTTTTGGGAAGCTCTTAATCCTACCCAAAACCATATCTTTATTAGCAACAAAAGCCGCAGACTCAATGGGTGCAACAGGTATTACTGACGGTGATGCAGTGGGATGTTTAAGTTTTAGAACTGCCAAGGTATCTTCATTATAAGGAGCAACACCACCAGAAGTAAGAACTCTAATTGCGGCAGTAAAAGTTTCTTGACTTAACTTTCTTCTACATAAGCGCAAATTAACATCTTTCTGCTTATACTTCTCGCAAGGTAATGGATGACTGGCTAAGAACTCATGGTCCTCAAGTAATTTATGAACTAACTTAATACACCCTTCTGGTTCTCTCCATTGTGTAAGGGCAGAATTTATTGAAACAAAATGCATTGTCTGTCTCACTCCAGACTTCTCTTCAAAACTACATTTAGGAATGTAAGTTCTAAGGATACATATGGGAAAGAGAAGCAGCTTTACCCAAGAGGATATATCCATAGGGTTAGAAATAAAACCATCTATAGTATGTTTAAAAGCCCTAGAGAAATTAAGCCTACACTTAGCAGGCATATGCCTAACTGTACGAATTTGAGACCTAAAAACTTTATCCAATAATTCAACATCTAGACTTGGCAATCTATGTTCATCATCCACAAAAATATCTTCATCAGCAGAAACACTTACCTCTTCAGGTGGTTTTGTTATACCATGAATGAGAAAATCCACATCTCTGCCATTGAAGGGAGACGGAATCACAACACCTTCATGTACCTTGCAACATTTCCTCCAAGCATGTGGATGCATACACAACGTACATAGCCACATATTAAGTTGCGAAAGAGCTTCCTCCCATAAAGCGCAGACTGCACCATTAGTTTGAATTTTGTCCCTGCATCTATCAAATTCTGCACCATTAGCAAAATGCCTATCATTGATATGCTTTAAAAAGTAACCTTTGACTAAACCCCTGCCTCTAACACCATTCTTGCACCCATCAAATCCCTTGAAAGGACATTGGAAAAAAGTATTAGCTGATTGTGAATCAATCACCTGAGAATTGGGACTCAAACACTGCCCCTGACTAGACATGATAACCTTAAGCACAATGTAAATCAAAACAATCAAATATCATTAATTAAGGCTTAAAGGATTGGAATTTAAGATTTCAAAACATCTGAAAACCCAAAATATCATACATTAAACCCCTAATTAAAACAAAATAGAAGTTTAGCAGAGCCCCTCTTCTTCCTTCTATCTTCTTCCTTCCCCTGTGAAAAGATACAAACACCTTGCTCTGTCTCTTCCTTCTTCCCCTTCTTCAAACAAGGGAAAAAACAATTCCTCCAATCCCTGCAATCGACGAAAACACCCCTCTCCAATCACCTTCTTCAAAAATTACTTCAAAACCCTAATTGAAAACCTCCTTCAATAGACGAAAGAAAACTTCCTTCAAACAACGAATCCCCCTTCTTCAAACCGGGAAGCAATTGCTGAAACAGATCCCAACTCACTAATTCCACGCATCAATTTGAAGAACCCTTCCTCCAAAACTTAAACTTCGAAACAAATTACAAAAAAACCAAACCCCGCTACTGTTTCTTAATTCCAAAATTGAATCACATAAAACTTCAAATCGATTGAATATCCTAGCGCTGATTCTATCAAAAGATGTAAACGAATAGTACCGTCTTTAATTTCTTCTTCTTAAAAACCATTAACTAAAACAACGAACCTTAAAAACACCAATATCTCAAATCCCTAATTCTCTCTTAGATTTCATAAACAAACACAAACCTCACAAACCCTAGTTTTAATTCCAAAAAAAAAAACACTTAAAATATTAAAAGTAAATAAAAATTATTTATTAAAAAGTTAAGAATTGTTTAAAAATATGAGGGTAATTTAGCCGGACGTTATCAAAAATATGTGGACAAGGATTCTTCATTTTACTTCAAAATAACCCTATTTTGTTTATTCAATATTCCCGGTTATGAATTTTCTAATATATTGGTCAGATTTTTTTTAATTTTTTTTTTTCCTTTCCGATGGTGTTGGCTATATGGGCAACGCTTAGGAAGTGATTCCATACAAATTTTCTTCCTCTAGAACCAAAGCTTAGTTAGAGTAGCCTGTCAATTTCCAAAACTCTTAACAGCTCAACCCAGGATCTTTTCTTCGTACTCTTTTGGGATTGGGTCAGTCTACACCATTTTCATGACTATTATCAGCTTCTCCTCGGAAGATATGATAATATAGTTACCACCTATGGTTTTTGGTGCAAGGTGATCACCAGCTTGCTCTACAGTATTCTAAACAAACCCTCTAACCTTTTCTTCTTCCCAACAAAACCCCGGTACAACAAAATTAAATATTCAAAACGCAAGGAGGACTACTCACTTCTTCCATTCACCAGATGTCAGGTGAAAACCTTCAAAACAAAACTAGCAGTTTCTTAAAGTGGCATGAAATTTAATTATTACCAACTTTAAAGCTTCAGTATGTACCAAAAGCGTTCTTTTCCGTCAAGCAAGAGCAATCAAAATCATTTCTAAATGAAACAGTAGCACTAAGACACAGTAGCCACTAACAGTATCCGGAAAATGCTTCAGTTCAACAACTAAGACTACAGCCCTAGTGTAGTCGAGCAAGAATGGCCCCGAAAAATATTTGAACTGAGTCTGGTCAAAAGAGCTAAAATAACCAAGACATCAATCTTTCAAAGAGATTCAGCTGCTATGAATGTCTGGTCTTCTGCAACAACGGCTTATTGAAATGAGATGGTCAAAAGATAGTAAAGGAAGAGAAAGAAGTGCAAGAAATTCAGTGATACTGAAACATTGACAAGGGGTTTAATTTTCCCCCTTTTTACTGAACCATAGTAAAAAAGCAAGGGTAATTAGAGAGGAACTACGGCAGTACAAACAAGATAATGATTAGTTACTGTTATCATTTCACAACTCAAGCAAGAAAAATGCCGGAAGAAGAAGTGTACATTTTGTGTTAATGGGTTTCAGACGACAGCAAAATTCTGATTGTGGTTAAACAAAAAGAGAATAACTGTGTAAAAAACCAAAGGATTTTACAAGTGTGTCATTAAGCAGAAAAAGAAATACAACAAAATAAACAGGAAAACAGAAAACAGATTTAGTCCATTTTTACAGATGCGGCTTTGGATTGCCAACCTTATAAAGAAAGCATGTTTTAGGTGAAATTTTTTTGGAGTTGTCTCCACACTACATATCAATCAATATAAGGTTGTTCTCCTAAACTTCACTCGGAGTAGTTGTTAGTAGTTCAACACAAAATTACAGGTACACTTACATGCAACAATGAATCATGTCAGTAAGTCCCTCAAAACATTACTCTGGCCACACTAGTTAAGAGGTACACTAAAAAAAACAAAAAAAAACAGAGATATCAATTCAGGACATAAATATGCTAAGACAATATAGGATTTAGAGTCATTCAGAAAACTACAAAGCTTGATATAAGTAATAGTAACCCCATTTCATGCTCAAGTTTATGTGAGATTCTACATAAAACAACTAAAGATCCGAAGAATTGATGCAAGAGACTGTCGTATATACAAAAAGATTCTTAAACATCACAAGTTTGTGTACAAAAGGACAGGCATTCCATTTCAATCTACAAAAATCCATATGCACTTACTCCACGGCGGTAGAACACAAACTTGAAGAAGCTCCGTGAAAAAAGAAAATGACAACTCCTTAAGAGAAGTTCTCAAGAGTTGGAATTATCAGTGAAAAAACCTGTTTGCCGATCTTCAGCCACTTCTCTGTGTAATTTTAGACCCAAGCAAATTATCAGACATGCACTGTTGAAGTCGTAAAATAGTCGTTGGATTTTAAACAGCTTAACTACTTCACAGATACATTTTTAGCTAGTAGAAAACAAATTCCGGATACAGGGCCCTTTTTCTTCATTTCTCCCAATTATTATAAGTTTTATCTATCTATTAATATATATTAAAAGTAAAGTCGTGCGTTGGAGTAAAAAAGTAACTTACACTTGCTCTTCAGGCGAAAATGTAAGATTCTGGCAAAGCTTTGGGATCAAGCTCCCAACATTCCTGCAGCTTTTCATGTACTTTATTTGCAAGCGGGAAAGCAGGAATTTGGTGAGAGAATCTAAGTAGATCAACTGCTGGTATTTCCATATTGCATTTCCGTTCATTTCTTTTACTCTTGAAAACAGTTCCAAAATGAACAGACTCACGGTCCTGCTCCAAAACCAACACTTGTATCAGCCGAGGTTTCACTTCACGGACTTCAACAATCTCGTATTCACACTTCCGCAGATCAGAAAGCGACAGTTTAGGATTAAAGTTCTTATATAACGCCCACACCTCCCCTTTCCTTGGGTTGATTTCGAACTTGTTAGTCTTGCTAAATGTAACTGGTCTTGACATATGAGAGAAAGATGTAGTGTCATCAAATTCTGCCTTCTGACCATGTTTAAATGTACCACAGCAAATGGGGATTTCTTTGTCAAGCCACCCTCTACTACCCTTTGGTAGACTGCACGATTCGAGCCATCTTATATGTAACTTGAAACTCGGGGACAGTTCTACTTTTTTTATGTGAGCATAAAACTTAGGCATGCCATCAAATTCACAATACACAGCCCATATTTGACCGGGCACAAATTTGTTAGGAAATTTGTCTTTCTCAAAGTTGTAGTATAATGCTTCTGGATTTGATTTAATAGGGTCCACAAAGGAAGGTGAAGTGGATCTTTGCTTTTCAACATTGCCCATTGTATCTAAGACATCAGGATTAGTCACCGGATCTGAACCAATGGGATTTTTCTGAATAGGTTGCCCAGCATTTTCATCAGGGTTTCTACTCTCCTGTGGCTTACTAGTCCTCTCCATCCGCGAAGAAATAAGTGAACCATCGGAGTCGGTGTCTCCTCTTCCAATATTTACTTCCACATGTATAGGATCAGAAATCTTCTCGATGTCCCTGGGCAAAGAAGCAGGATCAAGTTCAAAACAGCCTTCAAAAACATCTTCTCGTTCTTTGCCATTCATCCTATAAGAAGGAACCCTATGTGAAAACCTTAGAATTTCATTTGGTGGTATGTGCAACAAATCTTTTCCATTAGCTATGGTTGGCCTAAACAGGTTTGCGAAGCCTTTGATCTGAACTATGTACGCTATCTTAATGCCCGACTCCTCGCTATAATCTGAATGGACTTCTGCAAACTCATACTCATAATTTCTGTGGTTGTCTGGATCAGAGCTCCATCTAACGTCCCAATTCTTGTAGACTGCCCAAGTTTCACCTTTTCTGGGATATATCACATAGGGACATCTACCAAGGATTTTTGCCCACTCGACCCTATGAGAAAACTTACTAGGATCCTCGGTGTGCTCATGCTTTGAGTGTTTGAACTTACCACAAGCAACAGGCAAGTCCTCAGTCATCCAATCAATCATATCTTGATCATCAGAATCAGCCTCTAATAAAGTCATCCTCACCTTAAAGTTAGATGAGAAAACTTTCCTGATCCGTGCATAGAATCTAGGCATGCCATCGAAATGATCGTAAATGGCCCATATCTGACCAGCTGCAAAGCTTTTATCCTTGTTGAAATCATAAAAACCAGCAAAAGGGACTTTACCTGCTTCAACGGCTTCTTCTTTCCCATTGTTACATTCACCAGCTCTATCCTTCCGATTTTCCACCTTATTTTCCATGAGATCAGCTGAGGAATCAATTGCCTCATCAGTTTTAGATGAATCTCTTTCCACAGTTGTTTCAGTCTCACCTGGTGCAGCATTAGGAGGCTCAGTCACCCTTGATTTCTTAGGGGACGAACAGTTGTCCATTGACTTACATCCCCTCTTCCTAGTCCCATTCTCAGAAAGTCTATTTTCTGTCGACATCCCATTTGCCTCGTTGGCATCCCCTTTTTGCAAGGTTGCGTCCTCCCTCCCTTTTGCTTCAGAATCCCCACCAACCTTCACAGTGGACACCTTCTCAGATCCTGTCTTATGACCATACTGACGTGGATCTTCTCTCTTTTGCGCAAAAGACTCATTACCTCTAGATGCCATCCCCTGGGGACTCACTTCAAATCCCGTAAAGATTTTTTCGCATGTTACACAACGCAGGCCTTTGCCCAAAAACTGTATGTGATATTCGTACTTTACTTTGCAAAAAGGGCATAGCGTCCAGAATGAATATCGCCCATTAGAAATCTCAGGTTGGGTCTTTTGCTGCTGTACTTGCTGATGACTCTGTTGAGGATTCCCAGGATGGGAATGTAGTCCAGGATCTTCTCTTGCATTTCCCTTACGAGTTTCCTTCGGTTTAGCCTGCTTCATTGCTGCACTACATTTCACATCATATTTTTTCCGCTCTATGGGGTCCACAAGCATTTTCTGAGCTTCACCAATCAATTTAAATGCACCTTCTGAACCAGGAAACGCATTCTTATCAGGATGAAGTAAGAGAGCGAGCTTTTTGAACTGCTTGTTGATTGATCCCACATCTGCCGTTCGATTAACCTGAAGGATACCATACCAGTCTTTTTCAGACCCAAAGACATTGCTCGCTGCAGAACAATGCACATCACAAACTATTAAAATCTTGGAAATATTTTCTAAGCCGGGATATAGTCGTTGGGCCTTGGCGGCAATATTCCTTGCTCCCACAAAGTCATTGTTTTGCATCTTCTTCTCTGCAATCTCCTTGGCTCTGATGGCCTCTTCTTTGTTGCACTCCATCTTTCACGTCCTCTATAGTAGCTTCCAGATGCAAAACAATGACAGCACACTGCGCAACATTCCCACAAAAATATTAATTACCACGGGGTTTTCCTTGTGAACAGAAAACAAGAACATATTTACAAATGAATAAGTAGCACAATGGAAGAAGACAAAGCAGAATACAAGAAAAAATCACACCTATAAACAAAGGACCAAATACAATGAGAGATCCAGACTTTACCTGCAAAAGTGAAGCAGCTTCCGCAAAGTAGAAGAAATTGAACCAACTAGAATTAAAATCTGAGACACAAAACGGAATGTTAACTCTAAGCAAGCAGAAACAAAATGTGTTGCTCAAAACATGCAGATGGTTAATACAGATAGGACAGATCAAATGATACAACCTAAAATGTAGATATCATTCTGAAAAAACAAACAGAAAACCCTTAAACCCTAACACAAAAATCAATCTTAATGGAGCAGAAAAAAACCTAACATTACCAAAGCATAACAAAAGCATAAATGAAATCCATCACTCTAAATAGTTAACTAAGTAACAAAAATACAATAAACCCACACAATAGCAACCTCTTTCGGATAAACCCTAGAAATCAAAGACAACAGAAAATTGACAAAAGAAAAAGAAAAAACGAAATATTTTCACAACTGGTGTTTTCAATTTCAAACTCAATCAACAAGAAAACACCCAAATAATCAACAAACAAGACCTATTCAGTAAATCAGACAAAATAAAAATAAAAAATGAAGTACTCATAAACAGAGTGAGAGATAACTTACTACTGGGTTGTTCAAGCAGTCAAGCAAGACTGGAAAACGGAGCTAATCATGTTAAGTTGAACTCACTTCAGCCTATTCATAAGCTGGATAACAGTATAAGGAAGGTGTCTCTCTCTCACACACACACACTCTATCAGAAGCTCTGGAGAGCGAGAAAGAAGGCGGGAATGGGAAACAGAGACGGCAAAGAAAAAGATGTTTTCTCTGTATTTTATTCGAATTCCTGTCCTACCAGCTGTACCTTTCTAATTACCTTTGGCACGTGTACTGCAATAAAGGTGAAGTACATTTTGTTTTATTTGGAGTTTGGTACACTCATGGATATACACAAATCCTACCTATCCATAAATACATCTCAACTACCCCAGAAACTCTTAACACACCCCTCTTTAAACAACCCAAAAACTTCTCACTTGTGGAGCTTAAAAAGGGACAATACTAACTCCGAAAATACCAATCTCATCCTATGTGAGGAGGGTGTTTTTGTGTAGTTTTGGGGGAGGTATGCATAGAACTGCCCATTGGTTATACATGATTTGTATATGATCGATGCATCGTTACTGGTTGGTTATACTGATGCAGTGACTTTTTACAGATCGCCTAAATAAACTAGGCGAAAACCGCCCCATCGCATGGGGGTAAGTTCCACCCACATGAAGTTAGCTGAAGGGGTTATTTTTGGGCTCCACCATTAAAAAATTGTGAGGGTGCGTGCGGTCTTTGCTCAGTCTAACTAGGCGGTTCATAAAGAATTTTTGATATCGATGATACTAAGGTTTACCGATGCTTAGGCACTCTTCTGTTTATTTGTCCCTCCAAAATGCATTTTATCAACTCTGTGATTCATGGATTTAAAAGCATATTGCAAAATTGGCCAGGGAGGCTTCTATTGTAAGTTGTCATGACAATAGCAGTATGTCTACCTTGGGATCACTACTCATGGGAAAAGGATGAATGTTGCAAGATGGAGCTGCATTTAAAAATGTATTGAACATGTAAGACAACAATGCATTGAGAAATTGGTTCATGTTTTACATTCACGTATGAGAAGATAAATGAATATCCCTCATCCTCCTACACTCTTAGCTCTTTCACCTTTTCAGGAACCTTAGTCAAGGATCTGGTCGATAATGGTACTTGAAATATCTAACCATCTTTGATACAATTACGTCGTAATCCATGGAAATGATCCACATCCAATGTCGACAACCCTAAATGGCTTTTCACTGCTAATGGTACTCTCGCCACTAACTCTATGTACAACTCTATTAAAGGGAACACTTGTAACTCTAACTTTCATTGAGGAGAGATCTGAAAACTACATACCACTCTTAGGATTAGGTTGTTCATATACAAATTTATCCGGGATATTGTCCTAATAGCATTTAAGTTAACTCAGTTTACTAATACCCCCAATCGGTGCAGTCTATGCCCACAATAAAATGAAACCTTAAAAGAATTCACTCTTTACTTGTACATTTGCAAGTTGTATCTGGTTCAACTTATTACAACCTTTTTGGGGTTATTTCTTTCCATTCAACTGTGAAACTTTGGATGCAGGGATGGGGGAAACCTCTGACAAGATGAGATGATGACAATGGTGATCGGGGTGCTTTATATGCAACAATAGTTTGGAAAATATGAACAACTAGATGTGACATGTTATTTAGACACTAACCCAAACTCAAAGAGTACTTGCACTGCTGCAAATCCATAATGGATATTAAACAAAAGGAACACAACTACACCAATTAAAGCTAATCCAGATATCAACCGGGAGTGAAAAGCTTTATCGCCAGGAAAAATGAAGATTAATATAGCAACAAGGTTCAAATGTACCACTAATACAGGGTTGATAACTTTAATTCTAAGGTGTGATATTAGTTGGTCCATAGAACCCAGAGTGATGGGATGTATATGGCATGATCTAGATGAGGAGGGAGTTCATGCAAATTAAAAAGCACTTTAATGGACCAATATTCTTGGCCATAACAGATTTCATATCATAGGAAGTTCTGGCAGAATCTACAAAGATATCATGGGAGGCTACACAACTTTAAACTAGAAGGCGTCACCTAGACTAGAAGAAATCAAGGTGAACATTAAGGTTATTCAGCATGCCAACAAAATTTTAAATTCTTGTTACGTAATAAAAGCGCAGACCAGAATGCGAACGTTTTGGCTACACAACTAATGTAACAACATTTAGTTATATTATTAGTACACCCCTTAGTTTCATTTTCGAGTTGGTTACTTTTGACAGACTGAGATTCCTAATCTGAATTACTGAAATACGCAATTGTGTATGACTTTACTTTTAACTTTTCAGTTCTAAGTTGAAAACGCGGGGGTACAACAACCACACCCAACTAATTCGTTTGGCAATTTGTATGGACTAAACTCCAATATAATTTCGAGAGTACCAAATTAAAAGTGAGACTCAGTCAAGAAGGATGTCGAAGAGCTTTATCTCCTCTCAATACAATCAGTAAATCAACTAGATAGGAACCCGTGAGACTGATTGTTATGAGAATAACTCGGATGGTGGAAAATACCAATGCCCGAGTGTCAATCAAGTCATATCCAACAAACAAGGTCGGATTTATCAACTATGATTGAACTACGCACAACCTATAATATTTCAACTATATAAACAAAATATAATGCGGAAAAGAAATAACACAGACACCATAAATTTTGTTAACGAGGAAACCGCAAATGCAGAAAAACCCTGGGACCTAGTCCAGACTTGAAACCCCGCTACAGACTCTATCCTACTACAAGTTAACTTCGGAATGGAATGTATTTTAGCCCTAACCAAGTCTCACACCGATTAAGGTACGGACGCGTTCCTCACGCCTCTTAAATCCCAGCAAGACTCTGCGCACTTGATTCCCTTAGTTGATCTCAACAACAACTAAGAGTTGTTACGACCCAAAGTCGAAGACTTATAAACAAATATGTCTCCCACAGATAAGTTTATCCAGGTTGTTGTTTCCGTCTTTAGATAAATATCAAGTTGTACTGGAAACTCAGCTAATAATCCGGTCTTATACTCCCGATGAGCAGCCTAGAAATATTATTCACCTCACAATAACCTAACTGATTTGCAGAAGAAGTTTTTGCGAAATCACAAGAGTCAGAGACGAAAAATTGTTGTCATTACTTTTAATATCTTACATGAGATAAATCTCGAGAAAATCTTAGAGAAGATTAAACTCAATACGATAGGAAGTGTAAGATCAGAATATGCAACTACAAAGAAAATAGTTTAACTTAGCTTCACAAATCCCAAATGAAGTCTTCAAGTCGTTAATGGTTTTTCAGAAGAACTGAAAACTAGGTTAATGGAGAATCGAATCTAGTTTGCAACTAGGACACACGGAAGTGTCGGGATTAGGTTTCACATATGCTAGAGTTCTCCATATATAGTCTTTCAAATCAGGGTTGCTTACAATTGAAGCTAAGATAATTTAGTAACAATGCAAATGATATTCACTGTTAGATGAACTCCAGATTTAAGATTTAAGCTAAGTCTTCTTAGAAAATAAGCAATCAATATCCACCGTTGGATGGTATTAGCTTGATACACACAAATGAAATATACCTATATTTAGATACGGATGAACCATACCTAAACGTGTATAACAAGTTGGCGCAATAACAGTTAACCGAAGTTAGCCATATGAACATTTTTGATTTATCCATATTCATCTAACACTTTTAGATCAAATATGATGATCAATCAATCATGATAGATAATCAAATTAATCTAAATGTGTTTCAAGAAAGTTGTTCAAATGTTCAATATCTCATAGAAGTATCCATGAACAATTCGAAGCAAAATCAGTTTGGTTTGTAATCGTACAAAGTACTTATACAAGAAACAATCTATTACATAATGCCACGGTTTCCAAAGCAAGTTCGCATAACTTAATTCATTAACATTCCAGGGACTTTAGTTCGCAAACGAACCTGAGTTCATGAGTATGAATTGTCGTACTTACCGATTTTAGAATCTACACACTGTGTTCGCAAACTGAGTATGTGAACCATAGTTTCGGGCCTTGCCTAGTCTAGTAGTTCGTGAAAAAGCGGGGGTCTAACAACCTCACCCAATATTTCACTTAACAATCTGTATGGACTAACTCCAATATACTTTCAAGAGAATCAACTAGACATTCAGACTCAATCTTAAGAAAAAGTATATCAAAGAGTTATATCTCAATTTCTTAATTCAATCCGCAATCAAGCAAATAGGAATTTGCGATCCTGATTGAATATAAGAGAAATAACTTGAACGGTACCAAAGACCAATGTTCAAGGATCAATCAACAACCAAATGTTGGATTTACCAATTGATCGATTCAACGCACAACCTGTGATATTTCAATTATATAACAAAATATAATGCGAAAAAGAAATAACACAGACACCAGAAGTTTTGTTAACGAGGAAACCGCAAATGTAGAAAAACCTCGGGACCTAGTCCAGATTTGAACACCACACTGTATTAAGCCGCTACAGACACTAGCCTACTACCAATGAACTTCGAATTGTATTGTAGTTGAACCCTAATTAATCTCACACTGATTCAAGGTACATTCGTGCTCGTTACGTCTCTGATCCCAGCAGGATACTACACACTTGATTCCCTTAGCTGATCTCACCCACAACTAAGAGTTGCTACGACCCAAAGTCGAAGACTCGAAAGTAACCTACTTAAGGATGCAAACGGGTGCGCATACCTAAGTAGCCGGGATGAGTTTGGTTACGCCAGTACGCGTACGGGTACGCATACCAATTTATATTCCAAACTCCAACAGAAATTCACGGAACCCAAACTTCCGTCAGTATACGTACGGGTACGCATACCTTAGTCCTGGACTTCCAACAACCAAGAAGTACGTGTACGGGTACGCATACTTAGGTTCTCGGTTTTGGATTTTTACACAAATGTGAATACATAATATGTTTATATCCAAACATGGTTACTTGTTCTAAACTCTCATTTCAATCATTGAAACTTTCTTAGAGGATGACAATAGTTGTTATCCACAAACTATTATCATCAAAGCGATTTTCAAGTTATTGAAATAATCAATATGACTTTCGTCAAGAGTAAAGATGAACTTGGTTAAAGCGAAAGATTACCAACACATATTTCGAGAAATAGATAAGTGAGTTAAACTCAACTCGAAATAGCAAATGTGTATAATTGAATTCTATATAGCAATACGACTTTTGTCTCAAAATAGGAGATAGAATAGATATACTTTTGAGTGATTTATAAGTTCAAGTCTCCACACACCTTTTGTTGATGAAGTTCCACAAGTTCCCTTTAGTAGTTCTTCTTCTTCATTCGATGAACCTCGTGGAGTCTAAAGCTCAACTACACTTACTATCCTAATCCGAGACATAGTTATAGGTAGACTAGAAATCAAGACTTATAGTTATGGCAACTAAACTTGACAAACAAGCTTGAGATAGCAACGCTTGCGAGTTCGACCGAGCAGTGCTTTAACAGTTCTCAAACCCTGTTCGTGAACTACAATGCCAGACCCATCACAGGCAAACCCATTCGCAAACTCAATTAGCGAACAAGAGTTCCGGACCTGAACTAGTACTCTACGGTTCGCATATCAGGTACGCATATTATGTTATAACCATACATTGATAGTAGTTGTAAAACTCTTACTCAATCATTGAAACGTCCTTAGAAAACAAAAATGGTAATCTTACACATACCACTATCTTCAAGTAATTTTCAAGTGACCAATTGATTAATATGAAACTTCCCAAGTTAACATCGAATGATTGTCTCACACAAATCATGTAAGATGTTCAAGGTAATTTTCACATGATCAACTTGACTTAATATTTAGTTTCCAACAAATAAATTATTTAAAACTAAACTTGTCAAGTAGATGATAAAATTAAGCTAAAGCAAAGAAAGATTCCAACTCGTATTTCGAGAAATATATAAACGAGATAAACTCGGCACGAAATTTCATATGTGTATAACACAAAGTCTATATAGCTATACGATTTAGTCTCATTAGAAGATATAATATAATAGACTTATGAGTGATAGATAAGTTTTAGTATCCCCATACCTTGTTGATGAAGTTCCTCCAAGCTCTTCAGTAGATCTTCTTCTTCAATTGGTGAACGTCGTAAAGTCTAATGATCAACTACATATTTCTATCATAATCTGAGACATAGCTATAAGTAGACTAGAAATCAAGTATATAGTTTTGATCAACTAAACTTGAAAAACAAGCTTGAGATAGTAATGCTTGCGAGTCCGACTGAGCAGTGCTCTAACATAAGTATTTTACTATATATAAAAAAACGGGTAGCTAGCTCAGCTGGTCATCTCCGTTCCTCAAAAAGTTTGATGTGCTTTAGGAGGTCCCCAGGTTTGATTCTCGTATGGTGCAACACTATAGAATTTGACATGGAAGTTAGAGTTATATTCCCCCCTTGCGACATTATCATCCCCCCAATCTGCTTCGACTCCCTTGGATGGTCCTCATAAGGCTCCCTGGTAGGCTAGCACGACAACATGTTCAACTAATGTAATAGTACACTATTTGATCTCATCTTGTTGAGCTTCGAACTAGTTTCTTGTAATACCCTTTAAATAATAAATATGCACATGGACATAATTACGATACAACACGATTGCAGAGACACTTCAATTCTTTAAAAATAATAGGACAACCAGATACGTCAAATAATTATATAGTATAATGATAAAGGGTGAAGAACCTCTCAAGTTTCTTAAAATACATTTATTGGTTTTCTGAAACTGTATCAAAAGATTATGATCTTAATTTGTATATGCAGTTTAATGCTAATTAGGTTCGGAAAACCAAAATTTTGTAGTTATTTG
This sequence comes from Papaver somniferum, assembly GCF_003573695.1. Taxonomy (NCBI): domain Eukaryota; kingdom Viridiplantae; phylum Streptophyta; class Magnoliopsida; order Ranunculales; family Papaveraceae; genus Papaver; species Papaver somniferum. The sequence goes on along the minus strand of NC_039360.1, from coordinate 132,377,169 downwards.
AGCATTACATTTGATTTATTAAAGTTCCAAACTAACAACATCATAGGTGGTGTGCGTATCTTGAAGTGTTTAAGAAGTAAGAAAAATCATAGGTGGCATTCTCAACGGATTATTCTTTGGCAGTTTTCTAATTTGATAAGTTTATCCCATAGCCCGTTGATCAAATTCCGACTATAAGAAGTAAGCAGAACCATCATTAACACTAAAACTACTGAGAGACCTCAATTCTTAAATCTTAAAACAATAGAAATTATACAACACCAATTTAGTTCATCTTCACATAGTAACACTGGAATTTTAATCGAAATCCTGTTTTAATGAACATTGTCCAAACACTGCTGAGTATGAGATGTACAAACTTCCACAGCTCGAGCATGTTTCTACATCCGTGAGAATTTTAACTTCAACAAAAATGGGGCTTTAGGATACTTGAAAAATGTTGGGCCAGATCTCAACAGAAACACATTGAAAACGCGGGGGTGCCAAAATACACCACCAACTTTTTCTTAGGAAATCTTTATGGACAAACTCAAATATAATTCTGAGATTTCAACTCAATGAATCTCAATCAATAAAGAATATTTAGAGTTATATGTCTATCTGTCAAATCATAACGTTTACAGACACAAGTCCATGAACCTGATTTCTGGGTGAGAGTACCTGGGTGATTCCAAAGATCAATTTCCCAAGTATCAAGTCGTATCCAACAAACAAGGTCAAATATATCTAGTATGATTTATTAATGCACAACCTATGATATTTCAATTATAAAGATAAACAATATAATGCGAAAAAAATGTAACACAAACATCAGAAGTTTTGTTAACAAGGAAACCGAAAACACAGAAAAACACGAGACCTAATACATATTGAACACCAAACTATATTATGCCGCTACAGACACTATCCTACTACCAATTAACTTTGGACTGGAATGTAGTTGAGACCAAACTAAACTCTCCCAACAATTCAGTTACAATCGAGTTCCTTACGCCTCTTGAATCCCAACAGGACTCCGCGCAATTGTGTCCCTTAGCTGACGTCACACCAACTTAGAGTTTCTTCAACTCAATTGAAGACTTTAAACCAACCTGCCTCCCATAGATAAGCCTATATGTGATTTTATTTACGATCAAAAAATTGATAAAGGTGGTGGAAATCGATAGCAATACATAAAGTCTAGCTAACCTAAAAATCTGGACTTATGAAGTACAGCCTAGATTATTATTCACCTCACAAGTATAAAACTTGTGGAATCAACAAAGTCTGAGACGTAGAGAACTTTGATGATTTCCGTGTTTCTTGTTCAAGTGAGCAGCTCGACAATCGAATAATATTAGGACTAGAGCTGCATAAGAACCAACACTATTACCCGAACCCACCCGTATGCGATGAACCCGTGGGTTTTTAAACCGAACCCGCCCGTAGCGGGTTGGTAGTTGGTTATGAATATAAAAACACGATATAGATGGGTTGGTAGTTGGTTATGATTCTAAACCCACCCGAAAAACCCGGTAGATACACCTAGCCCTGAAAATTTACAACAATAGCATCGGACCTTTCTTTATTCATGTCTAAAACACTATAAAGGATTAACAGAATCAATATTAGCTATTATATGTGATAAGAGATAAAGATGCATCATAATTAATACACCAAATTGAAAAAGGAAATTTACTACTATATCACAATCAAAAAAATTAAACTCTCAGAAGAATTCTGTAAGTAATAAAATAAATTAATAGTAGAAATTGAGAGAGAGATTTGAGTGAGATTCACCAAATTCCTAGTAGTTCAATTAGGATTCAATATCACTTAAATTTACTGGAGTAGTTGTGGATTTTTGTTGGTGCTTTAGATTCCTAGTAGTTCAATTTGGTTGTAAATTTTGGATACAATCTGAACCAGGTTAACACGGGTTTAAACCTGAAATCAACCAGCTCGTAACGGGAGGCTCTTAAACTGAACCCGCCCGTAACAGGTTGGTAGTTGGTTATGAATATAAAAACCCGATATAGATGGATTAATTGTTGGATAAAACCTGAACCACCCGACCCATGTGCAACACTAATCAGGATACTTTAGCTATCAAGATAAACAATAGTTGGACCTAGCTTCACGAATCCCAGTGAAGTCTTTGTAGTCGTTAAACACTAAAAGGGTTTTAGCAAGAGGACACTATGACACACTATAGCGTCAGGATTCGAAGATCCTAGTTTCTTGGAATCCACCTTTATAGACATTCAAACATAGGTTGCTTTAGGTTTAAGCTAAAATAGCTTTGGAACTAAGCAATTAATATTTATCGTTAGATGAATCTTTGTATCTGATTTACATAAACAAGATACACACTCTGGTTAGGTGAAACCGTAACTGAACCGTGTATAAAGACTATGTTCAAGGTGGTTAGCTTAAACTAGCCGATTTGAACTTAAAAGCTTAATCATTTTCATAATCACTTAAGACTATAACCTTGAGTCACAATCATGTGATCAAATAAGTCTATAGAGTTTTTAGAGATTGATCAAACGTTAATTAGCTCGTAGCAATAACTTTATTACATTTGAAAATAATCGACATGGTTAGTAGATGTATAAAGTACAAATATAATAGTTGTTCGCGAGTTAGGTCAGTCACAATATGCTTACCGGTTTGTATACTATTAAGCAAAACCAAGTTCCGGAGTTCACAAAACTATTTAGGTATACGTACCGATATGTGTACCTTAAGACTATAACCGGTTCTGGAGTCCACAGAACTACTTTGGTATGCGTACTGGTATGGATACACAAATCGGGTTCCGAAATACTGAACTTTTCTGGTACGTGTACCGGTATAGATACCAAACCGGTGACCACAATTCCTTTCCGATGTACATACGAATGCGCGTTCCAATCTGGTTCACGAGCTAACTGATTTTTACAGGATATGCGTAACAAAAATTTGCTTGTCGACATATGGCTTCTCCGCTACGTGTACGAGTACATGTAATAGGATTTCAGACTTATTACATTTTTTCTAGTTTGTAAGACTGGTAATACTATCTTATATCTGAATCTATAGTAGTTCTGTATTTCTCTGTAATCAATTCGAAACATTTTCGAATAACATCAATGACGCGTATCACTGATCCAGGCTATTTTTGAAAGATAAAACTTGAATCATAATATTGATTGTGAACAATAAGTTTTCCTTAACCGAAATTCATCAAGTATGAACAAATGTTCATTAAGCTTAGTCATTATATTTCGAGAAGTCCCTTAACTTGATAATTAGTTCTCGACTTGGAATTCTTGTATATGCATGATAGTCTAATTAGTTACGCGACATCGTCTCATAAAAAAAAGATGAATATAACTTGAGAAATATGTGGTTTAGTCTTTACCTACCTTTTGTTGAAGAAGTTCTCCAAAAGCTTTGGTTGATCTTCACCTTCAAACAGTAGAACGCAATGATGAATGCAGCGATGTTTGTTTTTTAACTATACTTCTTTCCTAATCTGAGACTTAACTAATTGTAGACTAGAAATCAAGATATAGTTTTGACAACTAAATTTGAGAACAATCTTGAGATAGCAACACTTGTGAGTTCGACCAAGCAATGCTCTAACACACATCACATAATATCGCTGTTTAAGTTGCTCAGTAAAACCCATATTTTTCCTATCGAATAAATTAAACAATCCTCGATTATTTTATAAACCAATTGAAAACTGTTGAGAAGAGAATAAGGAAAGCATAAAGACTACTATGAAAATTCTGACAACAATGTCTCAAACATCCAATAACACTTGCTCGTGGCTTAACGTTGATAGCTAGATACCGTGTAAATATCACACCAAAGACAACTTTTCTAGCTCTGTATCGTTGAAGCAACAAATAGCATTCTCTTGAGGTTTAGGCCATAGTACCAGGACCAACACCTACAAAACAAAATTAGAAGGCGCACGCTTTCGAGGTAATTCTAATCTTCCCTAGCAGCTATCTAGCACACTAATATTAAAGCTAGAAAATTGAAACTGGCAGGTTCACTTGTTGATTCACTATTCATGTTATGAGTCATGAGTATAGAAGCAATATTTTTGAAGATGAAGCAGTATAAATAATACTGAGATTCAAGGAAACTCATGATGGACAATTCAACAATAGTTTAAATCGTCCAACGAAAAGTACTTTCTATCCTTACCATATATTACTGGTACCTATTGCCTGGGAATACTAATTGAACTATACCCACATAATCCTTGTACACTGAGTTACTGTTTTTAACAGAGCTCCAAGGTATGGCAAGCAACATCGAGTCTCTATGTTGAATGTAGTGTCTAACAGGTTCTGATGCACACATTGGACCACTAATTGAGAAACATATGCTTTTGGTATGCATGGTAGACTCGACTATTTTTTTTTTTAGTACATGTACAATAATAGTGAATGCTCGCAAACTTTAAAAATTAATTCCACAATCAATTATTACCTTACATCACGTAACCCAACCAAAGGTAAATACAAAGTTTTGGGTGTTACAAAAAAAAGTTAGATCATCAACTTGGAATTCTAATAGAAGCAATACTCTCATTCGGTTTTCCGCCAAACCTCTATGAATAAGAAATAAAACTAATAACCATTAAAACTAAATATGATAAGGCCATGTAAGGTGAAAATATATGTCATCAACAACATAATTAAACTATATGCATTTTAGGAGATGGGGCAACTAATCTATCAAAACTCGAACCAAAATAATTCATACCAAAAAAAAGATTCCCTACTGAGTTCTTAAATATATAAGAATAATACATGAGGACACATATAAGTGGGGGATTGTTGAGGTATGTATATTTAAAAATATATTTTTGTAATATTATACCAAACTTAGAGATAGTGTGGTGGTATTGTTTTGGGCTCCCACACTATAGACTTGGGTTCAAGTCTCACCCCATGCATTTGACCAGGCATATTATATATATCTATATTATTATTTAAAAAAATACGGGAGAGCGGGGCCTTGGGGGTCTTGGGAGGTCTGGTGATTCAGAAACTGATTTTTTGCAGGTTTGACTCTTGATTTCTAAAACGTTTTTTGAAATTAATATTCCCTAATTAATACTATTATTTTTGGTAATTATATTGTTACCGTTTTATGACTGTTTTGGAGGAATTTCAGTGGGCAGTTATTGCAAATTTTATTTTCATTAAAAGCGTATTGATTTCCTATGAGTTATAAAAGAACAGTTTCTGGAGAAGATGAATAACATTAGTTTTTCATCTATTTTGTATTCTGAGCAAGTGTTAGAAAGAGTAAGAGTTGGTTCGATTTCTCAAGGTGCAGAGAAATCGAACAAAGAGAGTATCAGCTGTTTTATCCCATAGGTTTTCGACAATTTTTGACTGCTAGCACAATCAAAGAGGCAGAGTCGTGAAATACCTTAAAGATAGGGACCTAGTCCGCGACTCAGCTGTTTGAGATTCCATTTCATTATTTGTTCATTGTTTCCAACAATTTTAAGGTATTTGATTTTGCTATGGAGGTTGAAAAGAAGCGCGCCGATGATACCAAAAAGCCATTCAAATTTGAAGGGATGCATTTCAGAAGATGGAAGCTGAAGATGTTCTTTTATCTCAAACTCATGAAGCTGCATATGATTGTGTCGAGTGTTCATCCTGGAACCCTGGAACCTGATGTTGATAAGACTGTTGCTGCTGATAAGACTGTTGTTGTTGCTGCTGATGCTGATGATGGTGTTGCTGCTACTGATCCACCTCCTACCGGTGGTGCCAAAGACGATGTTTCTCAAACTCCTGAGGAGAAACAGAAGGCCATTGAAAAATGGGTCGATGATGACTTTGATTGCAAAAACTACATTCTTAACGCATTATCTGATGATTGATATGAGTATTATTCAACTTTTGAAACTTCTAAAGATGTGTGGGATGCATTACAGAAAAAATATGACACCGAGGAAGCTGGCTCAAAGAAGTATGTTGTGAGCCGGTATTTGAGATACCAAATAGTGGATGATAGGTCAGTTGTTGCACAGGCTCATGAACTTCAAAAAATTTACCACAAAATTATGACCGAAGGTATGAAAACTGGTGAACAATTTCAAGTTTCTGTAATGATTGACAAGTTACCACCTAGCTGGAAAGATTTTCGTAATACTTTGCGTCACAAGACTAAAGAATTTTCTCTTGAAAGTTTGATTGTTAAGCTCAGGGTTGAGGAAGAAGATCGGAAACAAGATAAGAATGAAGAGATTCTCATTGTTTCTAACAATAAGACTCATCCTAGTTTGAAACCTAAGAAGAAGGACCTGAAACCTAACCCGAACCAAAAGAAAGGAGGAAGGCCTAATCAAAACAAGAACCAACACCCATCAAGAAATGGACCGAAGTCCAATTCTGAGTTTCTTTGTTATACCTGTAATAAACCAAACCACATGGATAGGAATTGCAGGTTTAACAAGTAAAAGAATAACGCACAAGCTAATGCTGTGGGTGACATTATAATTGCCATGGTCTCTGATCCAGAGTTCTACATGGTTGGTGGATCTGATGGGTGGTGGATACAGTGGTGCTTCGCGTCATTGTTGTTTTGATAGGTCCATGTTCAAGACTTATGCTGAAACCAAGGATAAGAAAGTGTTGTTGGGAGACTCTCACAGCACTATGGTGAAAGGTTCTGGTACGGTAGAGTTGAAGTTTACTTCTGGGAAGACACTCATGCTGAAAGATGTCCTTCACACTCCAGAAATGAGAAAGAACCTTGTTTCCGGCTATCTTCTCAACAAGGCTGGATTGTATCAAACTATTGGGTCTGATATTTACACTATAACTAAGAATAAGAGTTTTGAAGGAAAAGGTTATGCTACTGATGGAATGTTTAAGCTTAATGTTGATGCTATGAATAAAATTGAATCTTCTGCTTATATGGTTTGCAATTTTAATGTTTGGCATGGTAGGCTTTGTCATGTGGGTAAAAAGTTAGTAAATAACATGAGCAAGTTAGGTGTCCTCCCTGAATTTTCTGAAAATGAATTTGAAAAATGTGAATACTGCAGTCAAGCAAAAATAACCAAAACTTCACATAAATCTGTTGTAAGAGAATCCAAACCATTAGACTTAATACATTCTGATTTGTGTGAATATGAAGGTATCCTAACTAGAAATGGAAAAAGGTATATCATGACGTTCATTGATGACTGTTCTAATTATACTTATGTTTATTTGTTGAGCCACAAGAATGAAACTATTGAAAAGTTTAAGATCTTTATTGCTGAAATTGAAAATCAATTTGGTAGAAAAATTAAGAGGTTTCGTAGTGATAGAGGCACTGAATATGATTTTGCTCCCTTTGCTGAAATTTATCAAACTAATGGCATAATACATGAAAGAAATGCTCCATATAATCCTCAAATGAATGGGAAAGCTGAAAGAAAGAATCGTACTCTTACTGAATTGGCTGTTGCTTGTTTGCTTAGTTCTGGTGCTGCTTCTCATTGGTGGGGTGAATCTTTGTTGACTGTTTTCCATGTTTTGAATCGCATTCCCAATAATAAAACCAAAATATCTCCTTATAAAATCTGGAGAGGTAGAAAACCTAATGTCTCTTATTTTAGAGTGTGGGGTTGTTTAGCTTTTGTTAGAAAACCTGATCCTAAAAGACATAAGTTAGAAAGTAGAGCTTATGAATGTGTTTTTATTGGTTATGCTCAAAACAATAAAGCTTATAGGTTCTTTGATATTAATAATAAAGTTATTATTGAATCTATTGATGTTGATTTCTTTGAAGAGAGATTTCCTTTTAAATCTAGAAATAGTTGGGATAATAGTGGGGGTTCAATACCAAGTACTTTACCTAGTTCTGATTCTGAACCTAGATTACAAGATCCTGGAAGTGAAGAAACTAGGATCACTGAATTTGAACCTAGATGCAGTAAAAGAGCTAGGACTGAGACAAAAGATAAAAATCCCGATTATGAATTTTACGCTATAGAGGAAGAATCTTCTAATTTACAAGAGGCGTTATTTCTGCTGAGTCTAGCTTCTGGCAAGAAGCTGTAGATAATGAATGGGATTCTCACATGTCTAATGGAACTTGGTGTATAGTAGATTTACCTCCTGGTTGTAAGCCTATAGGTTGTAAATGGGTTTTGAAAAGGAAAATCAAACCTGATGGAACAATAGATAAGCACAAGGCTAGACTGGTTGCTAAAGGATTTAGGCAACGAGAAAACGTAGACTTTTTTGATACTTATTCTCCTGTTTCTAGATTAACATATATACGTGTTTTGATTGCTGTTGCTGTTGCTCATAATCTTGTTATTCACCAAATGGATGTTAAAACTGCCTTTTTTAATGGTGAACTAGAAGAGGAAATTTACATGGAACAACCTGAAGGTTTTGTAATTCCTGTACAAGAACAAAAAGTATGTAATCTAGAGAAATCTCTTTATGGTTTGAAACAAGCTCCTAAACAATGGCATGAGAAATTTGATAATTTAATGATTTCAAATAATTTCAGAATAAATGAGGGTGATAAATGCATCTATTATAAATCTGAGAATGATGTGTGTGTGATTGTTTGCTTGTATGTGGATGATTTGCTGATATTTGGTTCCAATTTATATTTTGTAAATGAAACTAAAAGCATGCTTAGTTCGAATTTTGACATGAAAGATTTGGGTGAAGCTAGTGTAATCTTGGGAATCAAAATAACTAGAACTGATAATGGTATTTCTTTAGATCAATCTCACTACATTGAAAAAATTCTGAGGAAGTATGAGTATTTTGATTGTAAACCTGTTTGTACTCCGTTTGATCCTAATGTGAAATTGTTTAAGAATACTGGAGAAAGTGTTAGACAATCTGAATATGCTAGTATAATTGACAGTATGCGTTATGCAACTGATTGTACTAGACTAGACATTGCCTATGCAGTGGGAGTTTTGTGCAGGTTTACCAGTAATCCTAGTTTGGAACACTGGGATGCTATTGAGAGGGTTATGCAGTATCTGAAAAGAACCACAAACCTAGGATTACACTATAAGAGGTATCCCGCAGTCTTTGAAGGATAGCGATGCTAATTAGAACACTCTATCAGATGATTCCAAGGCTACCAGTGGATATGTTTTTACTATTGCTGGGGGCGCTGTATCTTGGAGATCAAAGAAACATACAATTATAGCCCAATCTATGATGGAGGCTGAATTGATGGCACTAGCATCGGCTAGTGAAGAGTAGGGATGGCTGAAGAGTCTGTTGTCAGAAATTCCAGTATGGGAAAAACCGATACCAGCCACTTTGATCCACTGCGATAGTACCGCGGCTATCGGAGTAGTAGAGAATTGTTATAATAACAATAAGAATCGACGGATACGTCGAAAGCACGACACAGTTAAAGAATTTCTCACAACTGGTGTTGTTAGAGTAGATCATGTAAGATCTGAAGGAAACTTAGTTGATCCTTTGACGAAAGGACTAGCAAGAGAAAAGGTATGGAATACCTCTAAAAGCATGGAACTTTTTCCCGTTAGAAATTGAGTCATTTGTAATGGATACCCAACCTAGAAATAGGTTCAAAGGGACTAGACGGAGTTATAAATGATATGATAGAGTCATGCATTCCCAAAGCATGATATCCTGAAGTGGGAAACAGGTTGAGTTATTTAACTCTTAATGATGTCTATAGCTCTTAAGTTAGAGTGAGATACACAGGAGTATTCTTGATAGACTCACCTATACGAATGTGAAGGTGTAGCCGCCTTCTATGAGAAATTGGGGATTTCTCTAGATCATTTGTTAAAAAGGGATAAGCACATGGCCTTAATGTGCGAACTTAAGGACGTTACTCTAGATATAGTTGTGTGTGTTAAATAATCTAATATTAGTTAGAGTTCAAGACGCAAGTCACTCTAGTCACCTGGTACTTAGAAAGTTTAACACTATGCAGAGGTTAAAGTCGAAAGGCACCTTTGCAGATGCATAATTATACAACACTTGCTCAATGTTTTGAAATATAAGTGGGGGATTGTTGAGGTATGTATATTTAAAAACATATTTTTGTAATATTATACCAAACTTAGAGAGATAGTGTGGTGGTATTGTTTTGGGCTCCCACACTATAGACTTGGGTTCAAGTCTCACCCCATACATTTGACTAGGCATATTATATATATCTATATTATTATTTAAAAAAATCTGGGAGAGCGGGGCCTTTGGGGTCTTGGGAGGTCTGGTGATTCAGAAACTGATTTTTTTGCAGGTTTGACTCTTGATTTCTAAAACGTTTTTTGAAATTAATATTCCCTAATTAATTCTATTATTTTTGGTAATTATATTGTTACCGTTTTATGACTGTTTTGGAGGAATTTCGGTGGGCAGTTATTGCAAAATTTATTTTCATTAAAAGCGTATTGATTTCCTATGAGTTATAAAAGAACAGTTTCTGGAGAAGATGAATAACATTAGGTTTTCATCTATTTTGTATCTGAGCAAGTGTTAAAAAGAGTAAGAGTTGGTTTGATTTCTCAAGGTGCAGAGAAATCGAACAAAGAGAGTATGAGCTGTTTCCCATTGGTTTTCGACAATTTTTGACTGCTATCACAATCAAAGAGGCAGAGTCGCGAAATACCTTAAAGATAGCGACCTAGTCCGCGACTCAGCTGTTTGAGATTCCATTACATTATTAGTTCACTATTTCCAACACCAATTTACACAATTTACTATTTTTTTGTAATTGTGACATTTTCAAAATTCAGCACATTCCAACTTTTATTCTCTATTTCTAAATATCAATTAAAGAAAATCAAAACCTTTAAAGTCGCAAGTCATATGAGACCCCACGTCGCGCGGTGACGAAAACTCCCTTGTACGTTAAAAGTGAACGGCACCCCTCACCAAATTGCTCAAAATTTCTCTCTCCTTATAAAATTGTAGAGATTTTTTCCTTTTTGCTTCAAATTTCTTTCAAATATTATGTGAAAAAAAAATCTCATTTCCGAGGGAAACCTAATAACTTAACCGCAAAAAGAATATCTTTCTCCATTTTTTACTCTCCATGTTATAGAGAGAAAAACTTCCTTTTTCCACATCTTAAATTCTTTGCGTAGGGTTTGTATCTCAATTTTGTATTTGTTTTTTTTTTAAATAATTTTTGATTAGGGTTTGCTTTTCTTGCAAATACTTTGCTGCCATTTTTTCTGCCTTTTGTGCAGGTGATTCTATGGTAATCTAAACAGCTAATCCTATTCTCTTCCACGTGAAACAAGACTGGGTTTGCTTTCGTCTTTTTTTATTTAATTTTAATTTGTCCGTGTTTGATTTTTTGTGTTTTATATTGTAGGTGCGATTTTTTTTTTATTTTGATGGAAAAGGCTAATGCCTCAATTTTTATTAATATGAAAATTTGCTTACAATCATGTCGATTACATCAATAAACAAATTAAGATGCAAAGTACAAGATTTACATGGACGATATTCAAAATCATCTTTTGCAGGTGCGATTTTTATTGGGTTCAAAAACACTTTTGTCTTTCACTGTAGATGATATTCAAACAACACTGCTTGATGCATGGCTCCTTTTAGTGTCAAGGTAAAAGACCTTTCTCTCTCTCTTTTTGTAATTTCTTAATTCAATGTCATAGTCAATTAATCATGAAAAGGTTGTATGTACACCTTTCATCATCCACTACGTGTACAGAAAGGGACACGTGAAAGGCATGCAAAACATGATATCAAAACATGATAGCAAGCATCTCATCAGAAGATGCCACCGGTCAGCAGATCCGACGGTCTGTGACAGAGGATCATAAAGGTATGATGGATCAGAGGAGCACCAGATAATACCCCTTGGGTGTTAATACACCCAATCCCGAGGAAGATCCCAGATCAACGGCTGAGAGGAAGGTTGGAAGGTTGACTGACACAGATGTGACCAGACAAAGGGACACTTGCCTGACACGAGCAGAAATCCATCTACCCGCATTAAATACCAAAGAGATATACACGTGCCAATCAGCTCGTGGAAGAGGCGAGGATAACCCTTCGTATTCAAGCTCAGGCCGCAGCATATGCCGAAGACCTCTGCGTAATGGGCACAAAGCACAAGAGATAAGATTACAACGGCACCTCAGAAGTAGGACCCACGTTCCAACTCTATAAATACCCCTCTCCACTAAGAGAGAAGGGGTCGACCAATCCAGAGCAATTATAGGAGAATATAGGAGAGAGAAGTAAGAAGAGTAAGGAATCCCCCTACTTCCGCAGACCTATGTACACTCTAAAGTCATTCGACTATCTTTGTAATCATTCAATACATAGTGAAACACCAGCCCCGTGGATGTAGGCCTTAGTGCTGAACCACGTAAATTTATGTCTTATTTACATTTTAGCACTTTACATTCAGCGTTGAACTTCATGTGCTTTACATTTATACTCGATTCTCTGTTTATTCCTTTATACGAACATTATTTATGATAATATTCGACTAGAAAATGACAAGCTCGAAGGCTTCGAGTTGATGAATCGATATAATCATCCCCTTTACACATACAGCGTACAATTCTAGAATTAGACTGAATGCGAGTATTGTTTGTGAACACGTGGATGGCCTCGTGATTTATGTGTTCACAATCTGGCGCTAGAAACAGGGACTTTGTCCCGGTAAAAGATTTATTTTATCCTGTGATTTCGCCTTAAACGCGCATTATGGTTGTGCCCTATTCTGGGTTCAGCGTGCTTTCAAAACCTTTTTTATTCTGGGTTCATGGTCTTCATTTTCATAAACACCATTTCAAAGCAGACACATCCACGGCTATCTATCACAGATTTGCACATGAGGCGTTTTTCTTTTAAAACTAAGACTTAATAATCCAGATTCATGAGTTCTCGTGACGGATCTGTCTTTTCAAGAGTTTTCCTTTTCAAAAGTAGTCTGAAAACAAGGTCCATGATTGTTTATTAGAGGATTTGTGTTGCGAAAACTAGACCGATGGAGTCTTTATGTTTCTCTTTTATTAAGGCCCTTGGGCAACTCATTTCCTTCTATTCCAATAATTTTGCGGATACGAATGGCACTGACCCGATCCTCGTGGATATCTTTGGTTCTTTTTATTTATTCCCCTATGCAGAAAAAGACTAAAATGGAAAAGATACTGGAGGCAGGAAAAACCAAAGCCTCATCAAAGGAGACACCGAGGATTACCCCGGTCATGACCCGAAGCAAGCAGAAAGGAGACAAAGCTAAAACAGCTACTCAGAGACAGTATGCTGCGGAAATCACCTCGTCTATGAACACTAACTCCATTGCAGTCGCGGCTCTCAAAGCAGCATCCACAAAGAACAACGCAACTGTTGCGGCCCTCCAGGCTACAGAAGCTAACAAGACTTTGGTTTCAAACCAAATCCATCAACAAAGAGAAGGGGTGGCAGAATCTATGACACATCAGCCCGCACATCCACTAGTCTTCGGAATGCCGTCAACCAACGGTCAGAATCAAACCATACCAGTGGTTTTAGCACCGCGGGTGGAAGCTCAATCAAGGGGACCAAACTTGGAGATACCAACAATTGAAGCTGATCCTCTGCCACCCTTAATACACCCAGTAGACGAAGGGGGAACTATGGCCGTAGGGGCACAAGCCGGAACTCCCAATCAGGGATCAAACCCGTTCCACCGACTGATGGTTGAGCTCGAAGAATTGAAAAAGAGCCAGCAGGTCTACGCAGATGCCGTAGCTCTTCTGGCCAGGGAGAAACAAAACTTGAAAGATAGGATTGCCCAAAGCACGAAGACTAGCCAACAACTGGACGAAGCAAATTTTAAAGCACCAGAGCCTAATCGAGACCGAAGAATCATCCTAGCAAACGCCTCTAGGGGAAGTAGTACATCCGATCCGGAATATGCCGCCGAAGACTTAGACTATTATGACAGTGAAGTTCGAAGAAAGAAACGCTCAACTGAGCATGAGAACGTGGGATATTACCGCGCAATGGAGGAGCTGCGTGATGAGATGATGGCTGAGATCAAGCAGTTAAAAGCCATACAAGGCGGAGGAAGGCTTGAAGAGGTGATGAAAGAAGCTAACTCCACGCCCCTAACTCATCGCCTGGAAAATACCCCCATTCCGTTAAAGTGCCCTGTCCCAACTTTTGAATGCTATGACGGATCTAGTGATCCCGCGGCACATATCCGGTATTATAATCGTATCTTAGCCCGATGGAGTCAAAACGACGCCGTACTCTGTAGGTATTTCCCATCAAGTCTGAAGGGATCGGCTTTGTCTTGGTTTGACAACCTGCCACCTGATTCCATCAACTCCTACGATCAACTCGCAGAGAAATTCTTGAGAACCTACATGTACAACAAAGATGTCAACACCGGAATGGATAAACTTTTTTTTCTAGCAATTGGTTACAAGGAGAACACGAGGGAATACACCAACAGATGACACAAGATCTGCCAATTCATAGGGAGTGTGGATCCCGTAGTAAGCATCAACTGCTACAAGTGGGGATTAGACCGAATGAGTCCACTATTTGTTGAGATCCACGGAAGCGTACCTAAGACAGAAGGAGATATTCGAATAATTATTGAGAAGTATGCTCGTCTTGAAGAAATCCAGCGTGAGAACCCGAGGGCACAAACGCAGAGGTCTCACCGTACCAATTCCGCAGAACAAACCAGCGGGGCCAAAAGAAATAACTCAGTGGAACGACCGCACGAAGATAAGAAGGAACGAAGAGATGAACGACGAAAAGACGATCGAAAATTCGAAGATCAGGTTTACACGATGCTCAATACTATCTACGCTCGGATCTTGCGAGAGATCAAAGGAAGGGAAAATTTGGAGTGGTCGTGGTCTAAGGGAAAACAACCCCCAAGGACCGAGAAGTATAAAGATTACTGTGAGTATCATTTCTTCAATGGACACCAGACCGAGAAATGCAAAAACCTCAAAATAATGATCCAAAAATTGATTGATGTTGGCGAACTCAAGCAATACATACGAAAGGAGCTCACTGAGGACAGATCCAAACGAACCAAGCAAGTCCAACTTCCAGAGGGAAACCGCACAATCAACACCATATCGTGTTCCGAAGCCGCAGGGCCCTCAGTTACAACGCAGATAGGAAAGAGGCTACGAAAGAAATTCGAAGACCACTGCGAATTATATAAGATTGATGGCGTATAGGTGGACGAGCACGAAGAGTAGATGGACGCACCTATCATCTTCGATACTGAAGATATCGAAGAAGATATGGAAGACCATAACGATCCCTTGGTCCTCACACTACCAGTGGCCGGATGTAACCTCAAAAAGATCCTCATCGACGGAGGAAGCTCAGTGAACGTTCTATTCTACGACGCCTTCAAAAGGATGAAGCTCCATGATGAACAAATGATGACCTCTTATTACACCATCTACGGGTTCAACGGAGCGCCCACAAAGCCATTGGGAGACATCGTGTTGCAGGTGAACGCCGGGCCAACGAAAATAGAAACACGGTTCAGCGTGGTAGACGCCCCATCCCCCTATAACGCCATTATTGGACGAAAGTGGATACATAAACTCAAGGGAGTGGCAGCAACTTACTACCAATATCTCAGGTTCCCTACACCCGAGGGAGTAATGGAAATCAAGGGAGATCGGGTCTCTGCAAAAGAGTGCCAGGCCACTCAGGATCGTATCAACAACGAACAGGAAGAGAAGCGAAAAACCCAAAGGATCAAAAATAAAGAAGTTGCGAAAGAACAGGCCATAGACTTGTTCCTCAAGAAAACCGCAGGGAAGGGCTTGACAAAGGATGATAATGTCCTTAACACAGAAGCAAGCACTTCAGCAGCCAACGAAGGACAGAAACATACCAAATAGCAATTAAAGAACGTCCCAGTCCTTGGGGACCCGAAGCCGGTGTTCACACCAGTGGAGCCCGTAAAAGAAATTAACATAGGAACGAAAGAAAACCCGAAGATGATCAAAGTAGGGACCATAATGGACGAAAAAAGGGAAGATTCCTTAACCAAATTACTTAAAGAATACGCGGATGTATTCGCCTGGAAGTTAGGAGACATGTCGGGGATTGATCTGAAAATAATCCAACACGAGCTGCGCATCAAACCAGGCACGCCACCTTTCAGGCAGAAAATAAGAAAAGTTGCACCAGAGTATCATAAGGCAGTAGAAAAAGAACTTCGGAAACTACTAGAAGCAGGCTTCACCAAGGAAGTCAAATACCCTACATGGATCTCCAACATGGTCGTCGTTCCTAAGAAGAATGGAGGGGTTAGGATATGCATCGACTTTACTAACCTCAACAAGGCATGTCCAAAAAACAGTTATCCCCTACCGAGCATAGATCAACTGGTTGAAGCAGTGGAAGGGTACGAAGAGCTGTCATTCATGGACGGATATTCTGGTTACAACCAAGTAGCCCTGGCAGAAGAAGATCAAATACACACAGCATTCTACACCCCGCATGGCCTTTATTGCTACATTATAATTCCCTTTGGACTTCGAAACGCAGGGGAAACTTACCAGACAATGGTCGATGCTATTTTCAGGCCATGGATTGGTAGTACCCTAGAAATCCACGTTGATGACATGCTCGTCAAAAGTAGGCTGCGCAAAGATCACCACCAGGACCTGAGAGATATTTTCGAAGCAATGAAGAAACATCACATGAAAGTAAATCCAGAAAAATGCACCTTCGGTGTCACCTCAGGGAAATTCCTCGAATATCTGGTAACAAAAAAGGGTATTAAGGTAGACCCCGCGAAGATTCAGGCCATAGTGGAAATGCCATCTCCGAAGAATTTAAAAGATGTGCAAAAGCTCAATGGGTCCTTAGCAGCCTTGAGCAAATTAATTGCCCGAACCTCGGACAAATGCAAACATTTTTTCAATGTTCTCCAAAAAGGGAGTAAGTTTGAATGGACCGCAGAATGCGAAGAAGCCTTCCAAAGAATCAAGGAACACCTGGATTCAATTCCAATCCTACAGAATCCTGATCCTGATGAGGTTTTGGCATTGTACATAGCAGCGACCGAAGACGCAGTTAGCGCAGTGTTGGTCAAAACCAATACGAAGATCTATTATGTCAGCAAGACCCTCAATTCTGCGGAAAGGAATTACACGAAGATCGAACAACTCATCCTGGCATTAGTATGGGCTACTCAAAAGTTGAGAACTTATTTCCTAACTCACTTCATTCGCGTCCCATGCAAAGCACCACTGGAAGCAGTCCTCAAAAGCGCGGGAAAAGTAGGTAGAATAGCCAAGTGGAACACCCACCTAGACCAGTTCAACATCATTCATGAAATTCAACATTCCCAAAAATCCCATGTTTTGACGGATTTCTTAGAAGACCTCCCCCTGGACAACGATGAAGAGATTAGGGGAATACCAGAAGCCGACGAGGAAAGCAAGGATCCAGTTGATGTCCTCGAACCCGCGAGTCAAAGAAAATGGGAGGTCTTCGTTGATGGTTCCAAAAATAAGGAAGGGGAAGGAATAGGCATTGTCATCACCACCCCAACTGGATAAAGGATCGTACAGGCACTCAGGTTAGAATTCAAAGAGCATACTAAAAATATCGTCGAATACGAGGTAGTCGTACATGCCCTCCGCTTAATAATAGAGATGGGGGTAACTGATGTAAGACTTACAAGTGATTCACATCTTGTCATATGGAAAATAGGGCTCGAATACAATGTGTACGACGACACCTTCTCAGCTTACATGGCCTTGGTCCAAACATTGGCATCACAAATTCCGAACATCAAGTTCCGGCACTTATGTAGAAGGGATCTCAGGTACGCGGATGCCTTAGCATATATATCATCCATGCTGAAGGACAAGAGTATCGAAGCTATCAAAATAACAAGGGTATACGAGCCTTCGATTGCATCACAATTTTCCTTTCCTACAAATCAAGATACAGTGGAAGAAAATATCGAAGATCAGGTGGGAGAAGACATCCGTGACGATTTTGACGAAGAAAATATCCTGTCAAGAGCAAATCAAGATGAAGATTTCAACAACGAAGATGATTGGAGAATGATGATCCATGCGTTTCTCAAAGATGGAACCTTACCCGCGGATCACAAACAAACCAGGAAAATACTCTCCAAAGTAGGAAGATATGATCTTCGAGATGGGATCCTGTACAAGAAATCTTTCCTCGGACCGTTACTACGTTGCTTATCTAGCAAATAGGGGCATCGAATTCTAAACGACATCCATTATGGTGACGCGGGGAATCATAGCGGCATGAGATCACTAGACGACAAAGAAAAAACGCAAGGATATTACTGGCCCACAATGATACAAGATGCTGCAAGAATGTCCCGACGATGTGAAGAATGTCAGCGTTTTGCCAAAAAGATACACGCAACAGCAACAACATTGAGTTCTGTGGATAGTCCGTGGCCATTTTCAAAATGAGGCATATATATCGTTGGGCCTTTCATCGAAGGATCAGGGAAAAGACGATTTTTGATAGTAGCCACGGATTACTTCAGTAAATGGGTGGAAGTCAAAGCCTTAGCCAGGATCAGAGACGTGGATGTGTTTACTTTCATATTCCAAAACATTATTTGCAGGTTCGGCATACCAGCGGAAATCGTGTCTGATAATGGTAAATAATTACAAGGGAAAAACATAGACATGCTCTTCGACACTTTCAAAATAAGGAAAAACAAGTCCACCCCCATATACCCTCAAAGCAATGGACAAGCGAAATCTACTAACAAAACCCTCGCCCTTATCCTCAAAAAGCAATTAGACGAACACAAGGGGCGATGGTGTGAAAAACTACACAATATATTATGGGCATACAGGACAACTCGAAGATCTGCCACCGGGGAGTCCCCATTTATCCTCACTTATGGAGCTGAAGCAGTCATCCCAACAGAGATCCTCATGCCAACCACAAAGACCGAAGCATGGGAGAAAAATCTCACAACAGACATGATGTTAGAGAGACTGGACGACCTGGAAGAAAGGAGGGAAGCAACATTGCAAAAGATGGAAAATTATCAACGGAGATTAGCGAGAGAGTACAACAAAAAGCTTAAGCTTCGAAATTTTGTAGAAGGGAAGTATGTGCTAAGAACAATCATGCAGTATCAACGAGAGAAGAAATGGGGAAAGTTAGCACCTACATGGGGAGGACCTTTTATAATACACGACATTGCGGGAAACGGTTCCTACTATCTTCGCAATCTGAAAGGCGAGGTCCTCCGGCACCCTTGGAATGCTAAATGGCTCAAACCGTACTACCCATAGGAACAGCGCAGCTTTGCATCTGCTTGAAGAATACCAGAAGAAGAAGGCAGCGTAACCACTTTACATATTTCTATCTCTGGACGAGGAGTAGCAGGCCTCAACCCATCAATCAAACAAACTTTTTGGGAAATCTTCAAGCAAACGAAATGGTCAAAAGGCCCGCTGGGTGAACACATGTACATTACATAATAAATTAACAATATTGGGGAAAGTAGTTAATCTACAATCTCTCAGGGCTCCCCTATCAGTGTCTATGAGTGTAAGACCAGGGGGAAGGCACTCAGCAGAAAGAGATACCCAACCAATTTTAAGGCAGCGGGTCGACGGAATGGGTGCATGTAAATATTTCAAATAAGCATTCCATATCTTAGAACGCTGCCTCGGCCCCCACCGTTTAGGAATCCTCTGGCCCGGGATTCGCCAGCGGGGTGACAGGTCTCAAGACGATCACGAAGGTATTTACCTTCGGTGTTGCACCCAAACACTCTCAACTTTTTACAAAGCAAGTTATTTCTAGTTTAACACTTTACAATACTTAAAATAAAGATGAATTGATAACGCAGGTATGCCAAAAGGATGATCCATTTCATAAAGAGTTGATTACAAGTTCAGCAAATAAGATAAAGCATGAAACACATCAAAAAATGATCCGAAATTATATAATCAAAAAGGATCAACTTTCTATGACTAATAAAAGAAATCTACTTGGACGATACAGCTCCATCAACAAGGTTGTCTCTGCGAGATGAAGGTACGCTACCACCTGAAGAAGGCCCAGAAGAACCAGGCAAGGGCGCGGGAAGGGGACGACGCGGATAATTCTTGACAAGACCATGTTCGACTTTAAGATCAAGTTCAATCTTATCTAGGACTTTGTTGGTCTCCTCAGCCAACTGACATCGAGCTTTATAAGTAATAACAGCGGTCCGCTGGTTGGCCTGAGACAGCAATGCAGATAGGCATTCCGCCTCTTTGGAGGAAATCTCCGCTGCTTCCTCACGAGACGCGGCCAACCCTTTGAAATAGTTGGCTTGTCCTTCCTGCTGCACTAAGGCAGATTGAGTTTTTTTAAGCTCATCATTTGCTGCGTGAAGTTGTCCCTAGAGTGCTGAAAACAAGAAATACCAAGGGGTTAAAACAAAGAAATAACATAGTCACACTCGATAAAACGAGGTTATACCTTCGACATTAGACGAAGCCTCTTCATACTCATTAACAACTGCATCCCGAGCCTCATCAAGAAAGTCATATTCGTCGGATAGTTTCTTATAATCCGTGTGAAGGTTCGTAAGAGAAAATTGACTCGCGTCTAAGTCTACCTGCTTCATTGAATCCAAGTGACGAATATGGTTGACTTCGTCATTCATCTCCTCCATCCTTTTATGGAGTCAATACACATTCACTTCAAGATCTCTTTCAGATTCCACTTGGCGAGCAACATCAGCTCGAGACGCTGCTAGGGCTTTACTAAGAGCACCAACCTCAACCCTAGCATTATATCTTTCCTCGGAAAGATGCAGCATACTATACCTAACCCCGGGGCCTAAGAAAGAACGATCCTGTTGTAACTCTCCTTCCAAAAAGCGCACTCTAGCCTCTAAGTCCGAAGCATGTCCTCGAGCATCGCGCAGGTTGTCACGCGTCCATAGCAGCGTACCATTAAACAGACAACGGTCATGATTGTACTTATTTTGCATATCAACCATCAGTGTTTGCTTTTCACGCCACTCAGCTGCTAAGACGTTGTGCTCATCAGCACGAGCATTCCACTTTACGGCTTCGCTTTTCAACTTACCCACCAACTCTGCAATGCGGGATTTCTGTCGTTCCCTTTCTTTTCGAATCCATATGAGCTCGGGGACTCCACCCACTGAAGATAGGGTGGGGAGACTGAGACAGAACACCAGAGTACAAATAGGGTATCACGAGGAGTAAAAGACCAATAAAAAATACGAACTTGTGAGGGACGATACATTTCTGAGAGCTTGCTCCAATTCGTTGCGGACTATAGCAAGTTCCGAACGGAGGCTCTCCTCGGCATTACCCAGCCGCTCCTTTTCCTTCAGGCGACCCTTCAGTTCACTTATTTCCATCTCGGCCGCAGATAGTTCTTCTTCTCTATGACGAAGCTTAGCCTCCAACTTTAAAGACTTTGCTTTAAAGAATTGGTATAGAACATGTTTACAATGTTCGCTCCTCATCATCTATGTCACAAACGACAAACATTATTATACCCAAGGGATCGGATATCGCGAAGAAAACAATGTTCGTATATCATGAGGGAATCAGTACAAGGACTTACCTCTAAGACACGCTGCTGGGGAAAACCGTATTGATCAGCTATGGCCATCATATCAGCAACAGAGGAGGGAGGGTCAACCACTAGGTTAGCTTCTGAAGCTCTCAGATTCTTCTCCCACATCTCAGCAACGCGGACTTCAGAAGACACTTGCATCATCTGACGAGTATAAGCGTCAGAATTCTTCTCACCGAGGACCACTGGGGAAGGGTTGGGGACGAACATCAGACTTTTCTTCTTAAGCCAAGCAAAAATGGCATCTTCGCCTTCAGGCATTAGCGAGTAAGGGAAATCCTCTGAAGGAGATTCAACCGCAGACTTCCCTTTGGCTGTTCTCCCCTCACTTGCGCAAGTCTCGACATCACCAGCCTCAGTATGACCACCGGCGTTTTCACCCTGCTGACCGGTGGCATCTTTTTTACCAATATCCCCAAGCACATCCCAATCATCATTTGGGGAAAGCAATGAGAAGTCTTCGGCAAGACCCATGGCATCATTCACATCAAAGGATTCCCCCGCGAAATATATCCTACCGAAAGAAAATTCAGGGGAAATAACGGGCAGAGTACCCACACCAACAATATTATCGCCAACAGGGGCAGATCCACCCCCGCCAGTACCACCAACGGTAATATTGCCCTCAGACTCACTATCACCACCCGCGGCAATTCCTTCTTCACCATCACCACCCGCGACAACTTCTTCTTCACCATTACCACCTTCGTCATCAGGGTGAGAAGTGTAGGTACGCTCTTCTCCATCAGACATTTCTTCATCCTCAGCATACCCTTCGTTTACATGACTCGTAACCTCCTCATGAACCTCAGCCTCACCGGTAACCACAGTAGAAGATTGTTTGGGTCCAAGTTTCTTCTTCTTCGACACCTACAAACCAGTACACATCCCCACAAAGGATCATTTTTTCCCTCACTTCAAAAATGAAAATTATTTCAAGCAAGGAAAAAGGGGCAAATAGAATAGAGAATATAAGAAGAAACTATACCTTGGCAGCAGCAGCACTCTTCGTTGGATGGGTAGCACCAGAACCCTCCTCCTCATCTCCATCAACGACATCAAGAGCGTAAGGAAAATTCATGCCCGCGAAATTCGGACGCCAATGACAGAAATCTCCATAACGAGCAGGAGGAGTTTCACGAGGCTTACTATTTTCAGAAGGACGCCAACCGCGCGGACCCGGAATCCAACCATAAGCCCAAGGACCAACTACCTCAATAACATTAGCATGCCATTCATAATCATGGTCACGCTTAATCCTTTCACGAGCAGGAAAGAGTTTTCGTTTAGCAGATCCCTCAGTACCAAGAACATACTTCAGCTTGGCATCACTCACCTCACTCAAAAGACGAATTTCACCACGGGGAGCAGCAATATTACGAATACTAACACTACACGGCTTACGGTTTCTACTGTTGACATAATCCCCAAAAGAAATGTTAAAATTCTGAGGAGTGTACCACTCTCTCTCAGCAGGATTTGGAACATAGTAGGTCATCATAGTCTCTCCCTTGCTTCGCAGGTAACATTCCTTCAGTGAACGAAGATAATTCCCAGATAGTTGTGACACAGAACTATTATGAGTGTTTGTGGAAGAGCCTTCGCGACTAGCCAACACCTCATAATAAAAGGAGTCACCCGACTTATATAGGGGCAACATGAGACCCGCCTCGAAGGATCCAACCGTAGTCAACAGATGAAACTCGTCAAACTGATACTTAGCAAGGAGATCGTAAGTGATATCATCGTCAGGGGCATAGAAGCGAACCTCAAAAGCTTGAAGTTCATGTTTTTCCTTGAACATCTCAAGATCAATATGCTTGAAAGTGACTTTATTCTTACCAACTGAAATGCTGCGTATCACGGGGACAGTTTCTTCTTCGTCTGCGGAATCAGAAGTAGGACTCAATTCCGAAGCTTTCCTTTTAGAAGAAAGATTTTTAGACGGATCAGCTCTCGACATAGTACCCTTGGAGTACTTCCCTTTGAAAGAAACCACGGGAGGAGGAGGCAAAGATTTCTGCGGAAGCACTGAAGGAGGAGCCATTGAACGAAGGGGAGGAACATCCAGTGTCTCAGTACGAGGAGGAGGAGCCCGCGTACTCCTAGAGTCATCACGAGGAGGAGCCTGCGTACTCTTAGAATCTTCACGAGGACGAGAAGGAGCGCGGTTAACAACATACCTAGATCCAGAAGGACCCTTCGGCACATCCCCTTTCTTAGTAGGCACAACCTTCGCACCAGAGGAAGATGAAACCCTATGACCCCGAGGATCCAATTGCGAAGACTTGTAAGGACCTTCCCCAAGTGGATATCTGTCAGAATCCCGACGCGGAGGGGATCTTGGCGGACTAGACGGCGGGATTTGGTAAGGAGCCCGCGGACGATCATACATATCTACAAGGAAACACAAAACCAATTTAGAGAAGAATACGAGGAGATCACTAAAGATAAAAAAAACCATAATTGATGGTTCATCCGGATAAACATTAAAAACCCTAAGAACTAAAAATAACCAGAAATACTCCATCCAACTCCAGGGATTATACTTAGATACAGACTCATATACTTTGTAACAAAGAACAGGGGTAAACATATATGCTTCGACATGTGTGTTATTCATCACAAAACCAACAATACAGCAGCAGGAAACAAACAGGTAGATACATAGATAAATCAATGATGAACATCTAATGAAAAACCCCATACCTATATAGAAGAGGACGACAAGCACCAACCACAGTCGAAGAAAGGAGGATCGGAGATATCAAAAGCTAGTTGTCTACGATACAGGGGAAACAACAATCGAGAGCGAAAGAGACAGAAAATTGAATGCTGTTATCTTCCTCACAAGAATGACGATAATACATGACTAAGGAACAAGAATAGAAAACAAGAAGAGGATGAACACTGACAAGAAGAGGATAAAAGTTTTTTTTCACATTCTCTTTCCTATTTATGAAGCTAGAGAAGACAATAACTGTTCCTCGTACCAAGGAGCAGTTATGGGGAAAGTTAATGCAAAGTGGGAAACGTGTAGGACGACCTTTCTTCTTCTAAATTGCAAAATACGCCCAAGTCAGAAGAAGAGGGGCAAATTGTATGTACACCTTTCATCATCCACCACGTGTACAGAAAGGGACACGTGGAAGGCATGCAAAACAAGATATAAAAACATGATAGCAAGCATCTAATCAGAAGATGCCACCGGTCAGCAGATCCGACGGTCAGGGACAGAGGATCACAGAGGTATGATTTCCCAGAGGAGCACCAGATAATACCCCTTGGGTGTTAATACACCCAATCCCGAGGAAGATCCCAGATCAACGGCTGAGAGGAAGGTTGGAAGGTTGACTGACACATATGTGACCAGACAAAGGGACACTTTCCTGACACGAGCAGACATCCATCTACCCGCATTAAATACCAAAGAGATATACACGTGTCAATCAGCTCGTGGAAGAGGCGAGGATAACCCTTCGTATTCAAGCTCAGGCCGCAGCATATGCCGAAGACCTCTGCGTAATGGGCACAAATCACAAGAAGATAAGATTACAACGGCACCTCAGAAGTAGGACCCACGTTTCAACCCTATAAATACCCCTCTCCACTAAGAGAGAAGGGGTCGACCAATCCAGAGCAATTATAGGAGAATATAGGAGAGAGAAGTAAGAAGAGTAAGGAATCCCCATACTTCCGCAGACCTATGTACACTCTAAAGTCATTCGACTATCTTTGTAATCATTCAATACATAGTGAAACACCAGCCCCGTGGATGTAGGCCTTAGTGCTGAACCACGTAAATCTATGTCTTATTTACATTTTAGCACTTTACATTCAGCGTTGAACTTCATGTGCTTTACATTTATACTCGATTCTCTGTTTATTCCTTTATACGAACATTCTTTATGATAATATTCGACTAGACAATGACAAGCTCGAAGTCTTCGAGTCGATGAATCGATATAATCATCCCCTTTACACATACAACGTACAATTCTAGAATTAGACTGAATGCGAGTATTGTTTGTGAACACGTGGATGGCCTCGCGATTTATGTGTTCACAAAGGTATATTAGGGATCTTTGGTCATGCACGAGCGGCGCGAGCATGTTTGATGTTTCAGCGAAGGGAATAGGAATTAATTCACTATTCACTTGTAATTAAGTTTCTAGCAAAATGCTTTGCTGCCATTTCTTTGTTTATTCACAGGGTAGTTGTAGTAAAATGTTTCGCCAACACAACTTTAGTCATGTTATCAATTATAATGAAAGTAGATACATTTTCAAAGTCAATTGCAGAATATCTTTCTCCATCTAAGAGCGTCCACAATGGTGCGATCAAAACCAAAGATCAAAGATCAAAAACCACGATCAAATTTGAGTTTAGTCAGTAGTGTGACGCAACAATAAACGAGTATATTTAGTCGAGCGAAGATATAATCAACGTCTGATAGTGGAGCGTTGATATAGTAAACGCCGGTTTGGGGCGTTGATATAGTAAACGCCGGATATGGGGCGTTGATATAGCAAACCTTTTATGTGGGGCGTTTATATAGTTTACGCCTGGAATAGGGGCGTTGATATAATCCACGCCGGATGGGGCGTTTATATAATGCACACCGGGACAGGGGCGTTGATATAATCTCCGCACTCCCATCTATCGTTTTGCAGTTAGTCAAAATTGTTAAAAGTTAAATCGAATCAAGACCAGCAAGTTAGTAATTGGCTAGTCTGTACTTTAACTACTAGTGGATCTATTGTATACAGTGATACAATTGTATACAGTGATACAATTGTACGGGTTTTAGTACTTCTAAACTAGACGTGGTATATACTAAAGTCAATTAACTACTAACTAGCTATATTCTTTAGCTTGAGCACATGTATAAAGCATTAACAAAAATGTACTTAAGGTATAATGCATGCCTTAATGGGACGAACATTATACTCACGACTGTTATCAGGCGGACATTATACTAACGCCCGATCGGGCGTACATTATAGGTTCACCTAGCTACGGCGTATATTATACAACCGCCTGATCTTGGGACGAGAATTATACCACCGCTTCAGATGAAGCGTGCATTATATAAACGCCTGTTAACGGACGAGGATTATAACTTCGCTCGACCAAATTTGGTTTTGGTCGTTGCTCCAGACCAAATATAGTCTCAAATTTGGGTTTAGTCTGGTATATGATCTTTAGTCTATTCGACTGTGTCACGTATCTGGACCATATATTTGGGTTTAGTCGCCCATTGCAGTTGCTCTAAAAGATTATATTTTTTTCTTTTTTTGGATTCACAGGTATCACATCCACTTTGGTATTTGGTGGGTATTTTCTTTTGTTTGTTTTGGTTAATTTTGAAATGGGGAAATTAGGCTCAGGCCCAACCCATAGATAACCCATAATATGAGGCCCCTAGATAAAATAGTTTTATTAGTAGGCCCTGAATTAAAAAATAAATTTAATAAAAGCGAAAAGACTAAATTAGCCTCAAGTATATAAGAGGCGTCACCTACCTTTCTCTCGTTCAGACGCCATTATTTCATTTCCAAGGAGAGAGAAAACAAATCTCACTCACCTGAAACAGAAAGAAATCTAGAAAAAAACCCAAAAAATCAAGAAATCTTCCTGAAATCTGTTCCAAAACAAAGATCGAGATCAAAAACTATTCATCATTTTCTAACCCCTAAATCAGAGAAACAGATCGAAAAAGTTTCAGATTCAAAAACCAAAAAAAATCAAAAGAAACAGTTTCAGATTCAGTTTCAGATTCAAAACCTAAATCGTCGTTGTTACTGATTCCTGTTGATGAAATACTCCGACGATTAATCACTAGGTAAGTTTTGATTTGAAGCTGTTAGTTTTGATTCCTGTTGTTACTGATTCGTGGGTCGAAAATTTCTGAACTAGGGTTTGTAATGAGATTACAACAAACATAACTCATTCTGACTGATAATTCCTTTTACAGATCGGAGAAGGAGAACAATCGTTTGTGCATAAAATCCATGAAATAACTGATTCAATAGAAACAAAGGTAAGTCATGGATGTGATATAACTGATTGATTTAGTGGATTTCATTTCTGAGATGTTACTGTTTGAAAACCCTAGAAACTCTAAGTTGAATTGCAATCAACTAACTTGATTTTATTACTACATCAACTGCAGATTCAGAATCAAATTTCTTTTGGAATAAAAATGGTGAAAGGAAAAATGAATCCCCCTAGAAAAGATGATACAATTACAGGTACTAAGTTGTGAAAACTATTGTTGTCATGGTCTCATGTTTATTTCTCATATAATGCTTGTGAATATGTAATTACACAGACAAGGACATGTGTAACTATAAGTTACACACTCAAAATGTAACCACTGACTGTGTTGTGGTTTGTATATTGATTGTGTAACTTATAGTTACACATACCAAGTGAGCCTGTCACCACTGACTTGCCTAGGGATGTGTAACTAGTAGTTGCATATAAAAAATTGGTTGTGTTTAGGATGTGTAACTTGTAGTTACACATAGAAAATTGGTTGTGTGAATTAAAGTTACTCATTAATATGCATGTGTAAGTTAAAGTTACACCTTGTAGAATGTCTAGGATTGAGTGTGTAACTTGTAGTTAAAATCTACTAACTGAAGAAATTTAAAAGTTTCTAATGTAAGTGATGCTATTGAATGTATAACTACTCAAACAAGGGCCTGTGTAACTTTAAGTTACACATTCAAAATATCACCACTATGTTGTGGTTTGTATATTGAGTGTGTAACTTGTAGTTACACATACAAATGAGCCTTGCAGAAGTGGCTGTGTAACTTGTAGTTACACATCTTAACTGTGAGTTACACATTCAAGATGTTACCAATGACTTGCAAAGTGGCTGTGTAACTGTAAGATACACATTGAAAATCTAATCACTGACTTGCCAATTGACTGTGTAACTACAAGTTACACATGCATAATAACATAACTGATTTGGCAATTGCCTAGATAACTAAAAGTTACACATGCAAAAATATAACCTATGACTGTATTGTGTTTGTAAATTATAGTTGGACATAAAAAAATGACCCCTTTAAACCTTCATATGCATGTAAGTTAAGGTTACACAACACAGAATAGAATGATTCAGTTTGTGTACTTGGCAAATACACATAGTTTGTAACATGATTTTCATTTTGTAGTTAAAAACGAGTGTATTTGATAAGTACACAACATACTGACTCATGCTATTTTTGTGTGTGATGTGTACAGGAAACCTAAGGCAGTCGTTGAATGCAGTAAAGGATTTAGTAAAGGTGATAAAGCCTATAGGACTGACTGATAGGGCTCATAGATATCTTAGGAGAGCTGCTTACGGAGAACTCGTAATGATGTATTACGATGACTATGATACAACTGTACCAACTACAACAAGACAGATAACTACCAACAAACACGGCGTCTTGAAGCTCTTGAACTGCTTTGACATGGATTGTGAGACACCATGTTCATTCAAGTTTGCTGATGATAAGATTATAGAGTCTACACCGGCAAAGCTGGCTGGTATATTTTGCATGCAGAGGATTGGAAGCAGAAAGGGTCAGAAGCTGTTAAAGTACTATTGTCCTAGTGATTTGACTGACAATGTTTTATACAACAAATACTTCGCCGATATCAAATCTACAAAGCATCATACGACGGTGACTAAGACAAACATTTTAGAGAAGATAAAACAACTTATGGCAAAAAGGAGAAAAAGTGGGAAAAGAAAGTAAGTTGATGAAAAGGATCTAGTTTGCCTGATAGGTCTTTATCTTTGCTGTGTATTGTTTTTTGGCGACAAAAATGCCAATGGAGTGAACGCGAAATATCTTAGTATCGTTGAAACTTATGATACGGTGCTCAAGGTGTCGTGGCCTGATTTAATACACGAGCACTTGTTTGAAGAGATTCATACTAATCTTAGTTGTTTGTCAAATGTGAAGGCTTGTGTGCAATACCTACTGGTAAAAAGCTTGTGTGTAATTACTATTCCAGCAGTTTTAGTGTTACGTGATGGATATTTTTGTTCAATCGACTAATTAAAATTTATATGTTGCAGTTATTGTTTGCTGAACACACGCCAGCAGGATTAATCCCGGAAGTTGAGAACCACGAGGAAGATATCCCGAGGGTTGGGAGATGGGATATATACCAGATTTCTGATTACATTTGGAAAACAGACATGACACAGTTTTCGGTAAGTGTTATATGTCAGTTGGTTTAGGTTTTGTAAATTTATGGTAATGTAATTTAGATAAAACTTTGATGTAATCAAAATTTTCATGTGTAGCTATAAGTTACACATTTAAATGTGCTTGTGTAATTTATATTTACACATGCAAAAGATAACACAAGTGAATGCAACTATAGGTTATGTAACATATATATCCTGTTTGTATATATATCCTGTGCTTATGTAACTATAGGTTACACATTTTATATGTATATCCACTTTACATTAGATATATGTGTAACCTTTAGTTACACATATCCACTTTACATTAGATATATCTAATGTGCTTATGTAACTATAGGTTACACATATAAAATGTGCTTATGTAACTTTAAGTTACACATACAACCGAAAAATGTATATTTAGAATGTTCAACTGTTTTTTGCAATCTCTTTTTAACCTCTCCATCTTTTAATTGCAGCCAACTCCTAGCTTTGTGGCTGAGTTTTCACAGCTTGAGAAGCAGCTGGGTATATCAACCGTGGTACCCAGCAAGGACGACCTGCAAAGTTGGCTGAAAGCGCAAACTATTGAGAATAGCCATCTGAAAGAGCAACTGCAAGAAAAGGAAGCAATGCTTAAAGCAGTGTATGCAATTGCAAGAGAAGGGATATCAGAAGGGGACCTTTCAGGAACAGCGGAATTCAAGGTTCACAAATTTAGTTGCCAAATTATGTAAGCAATGGGTATTGATCCTTACAAAGTGACCCAGGAAGAGTTTATGCAACATGAAGATGATGTACATGGAGGTACTGAGCATGGAGCTACTGAGCATGAAGAAGAAGAGTTACAATTAGTTGAGACAGAGCAACAAGGAGATGGAAGTACTGAGCAAGAGAAAGAGAAAGATGACGCGGAAACTTCCTTCCATGAAGAATGTAAGTAGTTGTTCATTTTTAATATGCTTCTTTAACTTGATAGAGGTACCCAATTAGTTGACACTAAGGTCTTTGAACCTTTTTAATTTCATATTTTACTTGTTCATTTTTAACTTGCTTGTTTAACTTGATTAGACTTAATAAATGTTGAGTAAACTGATCATATGGATGTGTAATCCCTAGTTACACATGCCACATGCATGTGTAACTTCTGGTTACACTAGTTAGATGCATGTGTAACTCCATGTTACACTAGGTATCCATGCCATATTCATGTGTAACATGAAGTTACACATATTAGTTATCCAAGCCAGTCGATTACACATGATATATTCTTCTTGAAATTTTATTAAAAAAATTTAACATCATCATCATCATCCTAATTCTCGTTTCAATACTTGTGCAGTTCCATGTATGAGCCTTGCAGCTGGAAATACGCCAACAATTCTGCAAGCTCAAACTGCTGCAGAGGGGCACAAAAGACCACTCAGGACATATAGTTCGAGTATGAAGAGTGTGACAACTTGCAAGACTCCACCAAAGAAAAGGCCTGTCGCAAAGCAAAAGCCCACTCCTACAAATAACGTTGATGAGGAGCAGAAGAAAGATGTTGAAGAGACACCTGTTACGGATGAGGCACAAAAGAAAGCTGCAGATGGTGGAGTTGTGGATGGGGCAGGTGATGATGTAGCTGCAAAAGCCATAGGTGATGATGTTACTGCAAAAGTCAATGAGGATACACCTGCAACTGTTGGTGACGGTTTGGTTATGACTGCTCCAACTCAGCCAACTCCTGGAACTTTTGATGACAGTTCTGCTTCAACACAGTTTGAGGACTCCATGGTGATAACTGCTACAACACCGCAAACACAGCCTGACAATGCTCAGACCTACAGGTTGGTGCAACTAGGAGCTAACCCCGATGATATGACGAATGTTTAAGTGAGTGAAATGATAGATGAGATCGTCAGAAACATTAACCAAAACTGAACATGGACCCGCAGTGACGGAGAATGCAGAACCTACCTCAACTGGTAACCACTCTTCCGTTCTATGTTTTGTTTGTAATGGAAGTGTAACTTCAAGTTACACATTGTAAAAGGCATGTGTAGCTTGAGGTTACATACAGTGTGTTTTTTTTTGTAATGGAAGTGTAACTTCATGTTACACATTGTAAAAGGCATGTGTAGCTTGAGGTTACATACAGTACATTATTATTTTGGCTTGTGTAACTTTAAGTTACATACATGTGCTAATTTTACTGAGATTCTGCCTATATTTGTTTGCGCAGCTACAACGCAGGAAAACGTTTTTAGCCTTGGATTAGAAAAAACTCCAAAACCTGCAGGAGAGTTACTGAAGGAAGCTGCAAATGCAATAAGAGAAAGGCAACCATCATTCATACAACAACGTGTGCTGAGGAATAGAAAGATCTGAAACAATATCAAAGAAATTCAAAGAGGATTAAGAAGACAGCTAATGAAGAAGAAATGGCCGCAGTTCCAGAAGTAGAAGAAGATAGAATGGCTGAGGTTGCTGAAGAAGATGATGGAACAATGAGAAACGATGTGAAAGGTTCAGAATCGAAAGGCTGGAAGGCGAAAAAAAGAATAAAGTGCTTGAATATTTCAATACTCATACGAAAACGTAAGTAGCTTGACTCCAAGTAGGCTTGATTCTGTTATTGATTGTTGTATTTTACTACTTGATTCTGTTATCTTGATTGATAATAGTTTACTTCTTTGTAATGCAGAGACATTACTTGGATGGAACGCAAAGAAGATGGTAGCAAGCTGTTTGATATATCTGGAGAACTAATGATACAGCTTACAAAGAAAGAATCCTTCTTGGAGTCAGAATTCATCGACTTCTACATTAGCAGATTGAGGACGAAGATGAACTCTAACATCAAGTATGACAAGGCGATATTCTTGTCGCCAAAAGCATACGTAAGTACTTCGATATATTTAAAATCTTATTGCATTTATAATGTCTCTGCATTACAAAGAAGTGTAAAACCCAAGGCCCTATGTGTAACTTCTGTTTACATAATCACTTGTTCATTTGTAACTTTTGATTAAAAATGTGAGTTTGACATTCCAAATGGTTTTTGCAGATCTCTTACTTGAAGGATTACGAAGAATTCAAGAAATTTTGGATTCCGAAGCTTGCGAAGGAGTATGTCAAGTACAAGAACGATGCAGTCAGACTTTTCGCCCCAATGTGCAACAACAACACACACTACAAACTGCTGGAGTATGACTTGAGGAGCTCTAATCCTTGGTCCTACATGAACTCGTCAAACGTTAAGGAACTCAAGGGTGAACACCTTCTTCAAGCCAAGAAATATGCATTTGCAATTACTACAGAACTGAGACTCCGCTGTCCTTTTGCTCTTGGGATGAATGAAAATGCCAAGAATCTCAATGCGCCCCCACAAGGTACAATTCCTGACTGTCTTCCATGTGTATGCAATTACATGAAGATCAGGATGAAGAATAAACCACTTGACAAAAAATTAACCTCAACTATGATGCTATGGTGGACTGACAAGCTGAACCGCATGAGAGGAAGCATGCTATACAAGATTCTTTCGGATCCATCTAGAGATGTGTAAAGCAGTCATTAGGATTAGAAAAAATT
>NC_039360.1:132239891-132343772 GCF_003573695.1 Papaver somniferum | reverse complement strand
ATGTTAGACTTGGAAAATATGTTGTTAGAAACTTTTAAATTTCGTCAGTTAGTAGATTTTAGCAGTTCTTAGTTTTGCAAAATATTTTTGGGTTGAAATTCTTTGAATTAAAAACTTTTATCTTGTTAGAACTACTACTGCTGTGTGTACAGGTTTCAGAAAGTATGCAACAGGTTAAGTAACTACACATCTTAATTTGATGCAGAAAGTGTAACCTGAGTTTACATATACATTTATCATGTGTAAGCTAATGTTACACATCCATATATTTGAGTGTAAACTGAAGTTACACAAGCATTTATCATGTGTAAGCTAATGTTACACATGCATTCACAGCAGTGTAACTTCCGGTTACACATCCATATATTTGAGTGTAAACAAAAGTTACAGAAAGCATTTGACCACTGATCAGACGTATACAATAAATCAAAAATAGAATAAAATGCATTTCAACTATGAACTGACAAAATATAAAATCTGAATGAATCATCCTTACACATAATCAACGTTGAAGAAAAATAAAAATGTTTGGTCCATGAAAACCAACATGAAGAAAACTAAAAAAACAAATAATCAAAGATAAATAACAATCAAATCATTAGTTGCAGAAATGAATTTTGTTAGGCTCAAGCTAGTGGAGTGTGAACTTCCGAGGATTCCTGCAACCTGCCTTGTTGTGACCTGTTTCCTTGCAGTTGCTGCAATGAACTTTACTCTTCACCTTCTTCTCGTGTTTACTTGTAATCCTTTTCCCTGGTGGTCTACCTGGTTGCTTCTTCACGGTAGGTGGGTTGACGGTGTCGTCTGGATGATATTCAACAGGCCTGTTGTAGTTGGGAATCGGCTGGATGGCATGCATATAAGTCTTCCTAAAATAGTCGCTTGTAAAATACGGTGAAATGAAATCAATAGCCTCACGTTTAATCTTGCGTATGGCTGCAAGAGCATGAGCACAAGGAAAACCATATACGCGCCACCTGGAAGAAAACAAAAAAACAAATCAAAAATCAGTTAGTTGCACATACAAATCATAAAACACTCAAAATTAGCTAGCTACAGGTGCATGTACAGGATGTGTATCTTTAAGTTACACTTGCAAAATAAATTTTTAACTATTATTAACACATGCATATATCTAATGTAAAGTGGATATACACATTCTTAAAAAAAAGAACATACAAAGAGAAGAAAAAAGCATAAGAAACCAAACCTTTGACAGGTGCAAGTCTCGTGTTCGAGGTCCACCACGTGAGACCTTTCACTAATAACTTCAAACACGGTAGGACTAGCAACCAATACTTCCCAAGCCAAACCTTCATCTTGAAGAGCCACAAGCTTTTCTTCATACTCAGGGGTTAATGGAGTCATCATATTAGCACCAATTTCACGACGCTCCGCCATCAAACACATTATTTTCCTCCTAATCTGAAAAGGAGAAAAAAAACTCATCAATGCATAAAGTGACAAAACATGAAATAAAAAGACAACAAAACAACAAAACAGACACACACACTCAATTAACCTGATCAAGAAGAGCAGATGCAGGCATCTTCTTGTGAACCAGAACCCAGCTATTGACTGATTCTGCTAGAGTACTAGATGTTCGTCCATACCGACAACCTTTGAAATAGGCATTCACATATGCTTCAGGTGGGATTGTCTCGATGTAATCAGCCACCCAATCGCAGTTCAAATCTCTAATCTTCTGTATGGATTTCGCATGGTTTTCAGGTGAGAGTGCGTATGTCGCCTCTCGGAAATGGTCCATCACAAGTGAGTACCTAGGATCTGTTGCAGTGATGGGTATATTCTTCGTCAAATGATAGTAGCAGAAGCTGTGGAACCCATCTGGATAAACAAGTGGAACACCTTGCAAGAGTCCTTCATGGCGATCCGAAAGGAAGGTGATTGGCCTCCCATCACCAACAACTTCTTTCAAATTCCTTAAAAACCACTCCCAGTTGTCGATCGTCTCAGAATCGACTAGTGCAAAAGCAAGGGGGGGAAATCCTACAAAAAAAATTGTGCAGAATCGAAAGAATAATAAGTTTCACACATGCTAAAACAAATATGTAACTTAAGGTTACACATGCTAAAACAAATATGTAACTTAAGGTTACAGATGTTGTTTTCTTAGTTACACACTGAGTAAAGTAATGTGTAACTGAGAGTTACACATGTGTAACTGTTAGTTATTTGTCAACTGAAGTTGTTCATAAAAAAAAAAACACATAGAAAAAACATACCTTTACCACCATTGATCCCGGTAGCTGCCATCAAGCAACCTTTGAATGTACCAGTAAGGAAAGTAGTATCCAAGTATACCATTGGACGACAAAACCGGTACCCTTTGATGCATGCAGCAAATGCGATGAAAATCCGCTGGAACTGTTTATTTTCACGTTCAAACTTTATCACACTACCAGGGTTGGTTTCCCTTATAGCATCAATATACCATACCAAGTGCGAGTAGGACTTGACATCGTCGCCATAAATCGTATCATAAACCTTTTCCCTAGCATTATATGCCTGGTAGTACTCCATGTTGATCCCATAGTTGGTCTGGAAATCAGCAGCAATTTGCTTGGGCTTCTTTTGAGGATTTTTGCGAACTTCTTCCTCAATCAAACTAGACGAGAAGCTGGTGGAGTAAGTTTGGTTCAAGTTGCGTCCACCAGCACCACAAATGTGCTCAGGGTTATAAGACCTGACCTGAAGAGATTCATACAAAATATAAACAATTCAACCAAAACAAAATATGGTGCCAAAAACATCATGTGTAAACCAAAGTTACACATACTGTAACAAAACATAACATATGCTAAGCATTAGATGACAGAACACGGAAAACCTACCTGAAACATTTCGTTCCTTTCATCGATAGAAGCTGCATGGAATTTCCAGCCGCATTTTTCATCTGCACACTTAGCCGTGAACCTAGAACGCTCATTGTGAGTTACAATCATTTGGAAACCAGTGCGAAGACGATACTTGGTAAAAGCAACCCTCACTTGCTTAACTCCTTCAACAAACACATGGCCAATATCACCAAGAACCTTGGGCCAACCATCCTATAACAAAGGTTTCGCTGGCTTACTTTTATCTTCCAAATACATTGCAACAGTAAGATTGTTTGTGGACGAAGACGTACTACTAGACCCATTAGAAATAGAAGAATCTGCCCTAGAGCTAGAGGAAGAGGCCACACGAGGAACATTTTGCAAGAAAATATCAACACTGGTCTTCTGTTTACTATTTGTGATAGATATAAGAGCTTGCAAAGAAAAATCACAGTCAAGCGGAAAATCTTTCCCACTTTCTCGAAAGAAGAAAGTAATACCAAGTGGAGTATACTGCTTCCATTCCTTGCAAACTTGTTCCTTAAACTCATCAAGTTTGATATCAGTATTAACACGCAGGGTAATGAAATCAGAAAAGTAGCGAACAACAGCAATGCAACTAACAGCAGCGCAACTAACAACATCCATGACAACCTGAAAATATCAAATACACAATAAGAATATCAAAATTTGAAAACGAACGCAATTCACTCGGGGGCGTTGCCCCCTCGTGAGAAGTATATTCTATGCGGCAAGCTAAATATAAGTAAAAGATACAGATGATACAATTGTTTACAAATAAAACATGTTACAGGACATATATATGTAACTTCAACTTACACATTCTTAAAATACAACATGATATATATGTGTAAACTAAAATTACACATGTTGTAACTAAAAAAACATCTGCATCTTCCTCACACATGCTTAAAAATACAAAGAGGATATATATGTGTAAAATAAATTTACACATGCTGCAACTAAAAAACATCTGCATCTTCTTTAAGCATGCTTAAAATACAACATGATATATATGTGTAACCTCAAGTTACACATACTGTAACAAAAAAAACAGCATGTATACAAATCAATTTGAAGTTGTTTTTTTGAAACAAAATTGTTTCTTCATACTTCTCTCAGTATCAACAAAAAGTAAAACAACAAATTAACAGATCGCACATGAAAGAACAACAAAATAATTCAAAAAAAAATTGAAAACAGATCTCAAAAATCAAAAACAACATAAAATTCTTACCTAGATTTGTTGTTTTCTTTCTTCTGAAACAATGTTTATTTTGTTCCTCTTCTCAGTATCAAACAAACATGTGTAAGCATCAACAAAAACATGTGTAAGTATCAAAAGTGACAAAAATAGATCGAAACGGTAAAATCAAAATCAATTGAATTTGAAAACTAAATCGAAATCACAATTCTTACCTATTTTGATTTACGTATTCCCAACTGTCTTCTTCCTCTTCTCAGACTCAACAAATTCGAAACAGAACAAAAATCGTAATCAGTATAAGATCGAGATTCAAAAAATCGATGAGAAAACTAGTGAATCAAGCAACAGAAAAGCTAAAAACGAACAAACCTATTTGTTGTTCATCAATGCAGCTTCACTATCTCGTCAGATCTGAAAAACAGACGAATACACCTCAACGAATTGAGAGAAAATTCGTTTTCTTCTTCTTCTCGTTTATGTTGTTCTTCTTCTCGTTTTCTTCCTATCAAATTAACGAAAATCAGTATGAAACTATCAAAATTCACGAATTCTTCTGAAGAAAAATCTTCAATTCTGTTTCTGAACGAGAGCGGAGAGAAGAAAGAGCTGAATCTGATTTGGTTTTCAGTTTCTGGTAGGTATAAAACGTCTATAAATAGGGAAGGTTAATTTCGGTATTTTTACTTTTATTAAAAATCCTGATGACGTCAGCAATCCGGGAAAATTGAAAACCAGGCCCCAAAAAAAATTTTCTGGGCCTAGAAATATCAAAAACGGAAAGTGTGGAGTTGAGGGTGTAAGATCCATTTTGTGGGGCTTGTATATGGTTGAACCCATATAGTAAGGGGTTCTAGTATTTTTCACTTTTGAAATTATGTACAATTACATCCGGTGAGAAACTTCTTTCGCACAACGAGTGCCTTCTCATATGGTGCCTGTAAGCTCGCCGAATTATTTTGATGGTGACCTGAATATTACAAGGTTGACCTGATTTCATTTTTGATGGATTACCAACTAAAATATAATACATTAGCCCCCTTCCAGCTCAGGCAACTTTTTGGTATTATACTGACATAAGGTTCACCTTATCAACCAGCAGCTCTTTCTTTGGGAACACCACGAATTATTGTTTGATATACCGGAATCGTGGCAACCTCAACTATAAACAAATTGATTTCCGTTAGGTTAGCCAATTTTCAGCTGGAGACAACCAAGAATAAGTGTTAGTTGGCATGTCTATGAATGAAGAAGAGCCTGAAATGTAGTATATGATTTTTGGGGTTCTTAAACACGTATTAGTTAGCAATTGAATTGATGGTGAATTAACTACTAGAATTTTTTAATCTCAATTATATCAGAAGTAAACCAGAGGCTGGAATCTTTTTTGATTTTGTGTTGGTTGTCTCTATGTTCGCATCAATTTTTCCAGGGTTTACGTGCATACTGTTGTAAAGATGTGCATTCTTTTTTTTACATGTCTCTTAGTTTTTTTGGATCAGTGTTGTTTAGTTTGTCTTTCGTATGCATATATGTGTAATAGGTAAGGGAGAATATAAATAAACTTAGAATCGTGTTGTGATGAGGTCACCCTCGTGATAGCTTCTGTAAAAGTGCACCATCTAATCCTTGGATATTTCATCCTAGATATATTTGTATCTCGAGGTAATTATTAAGCAATTAAAATAAATTTTAAATTTTTGTATTTATTCCTACATCCTTTTTCTAATTTAATTTTATTTCTTTCATCTAAATTTTATTTCGTTCTTTTTAGTCGGCTAACCCTAAAAACGCATGTTCTTTATTTATTTTTACCCAAATCGAAGAAGGATGGATTATCTTTCATAATAATAGCTTTGGAGTAACTACTCATGCTTAAATATATAAGATAATTTTATTTTAATTGGACATTATAATTAAACAACTGTCCTTCGGAACGTAAAAAGATGGCTCGATGAGATTAACACCTTCGAGCATGGAGGTTGATCAGATAAGGAGTGGCCAAGCAAAGTTTTGATCAATTGTGTCTTTGTGGTGCTTTTTCTTTCTTGGTTCATTTCATTGGTAGGTTTAAAAATACAAATGGAAAAGTTTGTTATGGCTTTGCTAATCCAAGTTGTGGATGGGGAAAAAACGATTTGCTGGTTTTTATGGAATTGAAGAGTCGACCGTGTGGGGACTCCTTGAACCGAGCGAAATGTTGAACCTCACACAGATGCACTGCAAGAAGGGAGTGCTTTAAGTTCGAGAGATCAATCTGTAGAACTCCGGCCTAAACCAAGAACAATGGACGTTCCAGAGTTAATTCGGTCACAAGAGAGGATGGGTTGATCTGTAGGAGGGAAGCTGAGAAATGCGTGAGATCAATGGTGATCTGAGATTGTAGGTGTGTTGTGAATTCAGCGTGAAAATGCTCTGAATGATTGAATTTTGCTCAATTGAGAGTAATTTATGTGAGTTCGTGTAGACGAAAGATTGTCTGTATGAACTTTGATGAGAAATTGCTCGTTTTGGAGAATCGAGTGTTCGAAAAACTTCTGTTCTTTCAATCAGGATTCAGGGACATTTTATAATGCCGGAGTTGAAAACACCATGATCCCATAAAGTGTGACAGTTGCTGGAATCGTAGAATGAGAAATGGGGAAATCATGT
Organism: Papaver somniferum; assembly: GCF_003573695.1. Lineage (NCBI taxonomy): Eukaryota > Viridiplantae > Streptophyta > Magnoliopsida > Ranunculales > Papaveraceae > Papaver > Papaver somniferum. Next base: position 132,337,055 of record NC_039360.1, on the reverse strand, counting down.
TAAAACCAATTACTCATCGTGCAGAGACTTGGTTAACTTTCCACCCACTACTTTGCTGACTCTTCCAACTGATTGCACGACTTGCTCACATTCTCATCGTGGGTGAACACACGTGCTGTAGACCGCCAGACCAAAACCCTAGTTAATATCCCCCCATGTGACACGATTGAAATCTCGTGATTGTGGAGTTAGTTACTGACTTTATGGGACGATGAGTCCATGTATTGCTGAGTTGAACATGATTAGAAAATGTTCTGAAACTCATGAATTTAACGTGTCTGCTGAGACGAGGTATCATCATAACCTAAAAACGAGCAAAACTGTGTTGCTAAATTGTTGAATATTGATAGTTGAACCAACATTCTTTGGTTTGAGCAAATATTGCTAGTCTGAGCGAATAGTGCTAATTTGCCAGTTCGAGCGAATATTGCTAGTTCGAGCAAATATTGCTAGTTTGAACAAATATTGCTAGTTTGAAAAAATATTGTTCTTTTGATGAATTGTTGGTAGCTGGACCAAATAAAATATTAATTTAAGTTACTGACTGCTGGGTCGAGCAAAATAAATATGAATGTTAATCATGGAATCAACATAAAATTATCATAGTATTTGAATCCGCTCAGAGTTATGTTTTTGCAGAGCTCTGGATTCAAAATCCTAATTTTATCGAGATGATGATTTACTACAAATCACATAGGACCGGCTACATGGGATGACGGGTTCACCATATGACGCCCAAATACTCGAATGAGCAAAAATACCCTAGTCTCTTGAGGACCAGTTGGTGAAAGAATGATTAAATGTTGGTTTAATCATTTACTGAAATAATTCTCGTGTGAGCGACAAATCATAAAACCTGATGTAGAAAATATGAGGGACCGGCCAAGAGGTCATGAGACCGGCTCTTGGTGACCGTGGGACCAGTAGATGGTCGTTTGAGCGAACTTCCAATTATTTGGAAAGAGTTTGAACCTAATATGAGCAACTGAGCAAATTAGGTTAAAATCATTAAAACATGCGGGACCAGCTGTTTGCAAGCCTCAGGGTCACCCTTGGTCGGTCAAGGGGATGTGTCCGTGTCATCATGATGTCCGCGCTTCAGTCCTGAGAATTTTGATATTTTCTGGGCACGTTTGAGCAACATATGAAGAAAATATGCAAAATCCATGGTTTTGCTCAAACTGGGAAAAATACATGAGATGATGAAAATAATAAATAAAACAAGGAATTACAAGGTGTGGGACCGGCCACGGCTAGGGCATGGCCGGCCGGTCGACACGCGGTCCCACATGCGTTTCCCAGTTTTATGTGATTTTATGTATTTTTCTCTGATTTAAGGGAAATTCCATGAAACTGGAGAGTTTGGAGAAATTAGGGAACTTCCATGAGATGAGAGACATAAATTAATAAATATAAAATAGGGAATGGAAGTGTGGGACCGGCAATGGCCGTGGCATGGCCGGCCGGCCAATGGGCGCGGATCCCACCACTCTTCCCAATCTTACTAAGTTTTGATGATTTTAGATAATTTTCATAAAATCAAAGGGATTTGTTGAAAACCAAGATATTTTGTTGAAATCTGGGAGTTTTCATGAAATCAGGAAACAAAACACCAAATAATAATAAAATAATGGGCGTGTGGGACCGGCTAGGGCATGACCGGCCGGCTAGAGCCCGGTCCCACAAGTTTTCCTAATTTTTTTAATATTTTCTATGATTTTAGAGAAAATACATGAAATTAGGTAACTTTAGGGAAAATTCATAAAATCAAGGAATTTTCATAATTTGAGAAGAAATAATAGAATAATGGGACGTGAGTTGTGGGACCGGCCACGGCCAAGGCATGACCGGCCGGCCGGCGGTCCCATGACACCTTTCCCTAATTTTATTATTTTTCATAAAATCATGTGATTTAGATAAAAATACATGAAATTAGGTAATTTTCATGATTTTAGGGAAAATTCATAAAATCAAGGAATTTTAATAATTTGAGAGAAATAATAAAATAATGGAGACGTGAGGTGTGGGACCGGCCACGACCAAGGCATGATCGTCCGGCCGGTGGTCCCATGACACCTTTCCCTAATTTTATTATTTTTGATAAAATCATGTGATTTAGATAATTTCTTTGGAATAAAGGAAATTTGCTCGAACGAGAGGATTTTCATAAGATCGGGAAAATAGTAAAATATGATAAAATATAAAATTTTGCGCGGGACTGGTCACGACATGACTGGCCGGCTGGTGAGCCTAGTCCCCTGGCGCTTTTGCTTAATATTTTATTATTGTTATTTTCCCTTCCTATTTTGCATAGGTTCCTCGTTCGTTCGTATTTTTTGAAATGCTCGTTCGTGCATTCAAAATGTTGGTCTGTGCATTATTTGTTAAGTACACTTGCACCATTTTTGTCAGGGCTTATTCGATGCTCAGATGCCTGTTTCGTTGAATATTTATTACTAACCCGTGGCATTCTGCTAGGAATAACCACGAATTGAAGTGACGAAATATGACGAAGAATCGTAGAATATTGTTGGATATTCAGACGATTAACTGATGGCTCGTAGAATATTGCCGGATATCCAAACGATTTAAGATAATTAATTGATGGCTCTATACTAGAAGGGCTTCCTGTCTAGGAGCATTAATTATCTGAGGATTGAGCAATATGAACTTGCCGGAGTGTCATATTACTCTTGTATAGTCGGGGAAAACCTGGTTACATCCCGAAGACGTTGTCGCTCTATACTAGCAGGCATGCTGTCTAGGAGCCGCCCAATCTTTCGATTCTACACAGTATGAGATGTGCCGTGGTCTCAGCTGAGAGACTACACATCTACATCTTCTCTGAGAGACTTTCTCCATCAGAGGTGGCATGAGCTTTCATGCATAGAGACATGAGTCTCGATACTCATCCGATTGCCGGATCCGGAGTAATTACTGAAATTGCTCAATACTCATGAGATGTGTCGTGAACTCAGCTGAGAGACTACACATCTGCACATACTTTGAGAGACATCCTTCTCAGTCAGAGATTCATGGCATGAGCTTTCATGCTTTAATGAGAGACGTGAGCCTCAATACTCATCCGGTTGCCGAATCTGGAGTATAGATTTACAATTCTACCCTTTGTCGAAAATCCACCATCTACACAAGCAGATTGCTTATATGAAAATTAAATCTTAAGATCGAACTCCACTCGGCTGGTGTTTCCCTTTAGTTGTTAGTGTTGATCGTATGGAGTTTCCAATACTACTTGATCATTGCCAATATGGTGGGGTTCAATGGATCACTTTCAATACTTTAAATCTAGTTTTCCGATCAAATATTATGAATTCTTGATTCTTTTTCCATGATGGAGAGAAGAAAAAACAAACATTTCTAGGTTTAAGAAACTTGAAGGAAAAAAATGGATACGGTAAAATTAGATTAAATAAGTGACCCGATGAAAATCAAAATAAATAAAGCGATATTAACAAAAAATAAAGAAAAATAACAGGGATATATCAATTACTTAAATATTATCTTGAGATGTGAATGTATTGAGATTTATTAAGTGCACCTTTATATATGTTGTCACGAGATGACCTCGTCACAACACGACTCATAAACTTATTATTAATTTACCAAATTTTTTATGCACGCCCGATGGTGTGATGAACACACGATTACTTGGGAGGACTATAAGGATATGCCTATCACTCAACGTGTAAGTCATTCAAAAATATAGAAAATATCTCATTAGATGGTAATTAGTTAAGATGGTAATTAGCTAAAAATATGGGAATGTTTGTTGAGTGCTGACCAATCAATTAAGATGACATAATGTAATTAAGATGACATAATGTTCTTGGAGGAATCATTATGTTAGATGGGAAACTCTTGAAAATGATTCCAAACGAGCCTTGGATTTTTATTTTCTATTTGGCATAGATAGTTGTAATTTAGATGACATAATGATCTTGGTGGAGTCTCTGAGTCAGATGAAAACTCTTGGAAATGGTTCCAAATGAGCCTTTGATTTCAAATTTCTATTTGGCATAGGCAACATTAATTTTTGTATGCGATTTACATCTGTACAATGATGTTTCATGTGCAGTCTGTTCGAGTGCATGGGAGAAAATGATACAAAACAAAGAAGGAGAAATATTTGTGGCGGTGTTTCTAGACAAATGCAAATATTGCAGGGGTTGGATGAGCTTGGAAGGTGGCTGATGTATAGACATGATCGGAAGAATGTGTCTCATGCATCTTTATTTTATTTCTTTCTTTGGCAAGGTTGGTGCGGAAATGATATCAATACTTTAATGTTGTTGTTTTTCTTCCTTTCATCTGTCGCGGGGTTACCTACTCCCAATTCTTTTCCTGTGCAGTTTGTGATATTTGAGAATGACACGTACGTGCCCTTATTCTCTTCGACCAAAGGGACATCAATGTATGTTGGACCCGGAAATATGTTTCATGAGATATGTACAGATTAGACCAATGCTCGAATCCCTTTAGCATTTTTTGTTAAACCTGTCTTAATGAATGAATAAGGTGGAATTTTTAGGATTATTCAGCAGACCCTAGTGTTTGTGGAGCTACCAAAGAACTGTTGGTGAAGTTAAACCACAACCGAGAGAGTCCTTGATTTTTTCTTTGCATCACCTTTAGGATTCTTTGCATGTAGTGAAGAGATTATTGTTTGTTGGAATGGCGTAGCACTTCTACTTTGTCGTTCATCCAAATTGTTTGAACCTATGCATCATGATTTTCCCCTAGCATACAAGGTGTTTCGTTAAAAATCTATCACACAAATTTTTAGAGCACTGCTCGGTCGAACTCGCATGCCTTGCTATCTCAAGCATGTTTGTCAATGTTAGTGATCAAAACTATAAGTCTTGATTTCTAGCATATTTATAGATGTCTCGGACTAGGACATAGATAGTGTAGTTGAGCTTAGATTTCACATAGTTCATCATTTGAAGACGAAGAACTACTAAGAGGATCTTGTGGAACTTCTTCGACAAAAGGTATGTGCAGACTTGAACTCATCTATCACTTGGAAAGTTTATTTCTACTATCTCCTATATTGAGACATAAGTCGTGTTAAGATATAGTTTTCTCTATACACATTTGAGATTTCGAGCTGAGTATATCTCGATTACATATTTCTCGAAACATGTGTTGGTAAGCTTTCGCTTCGACCAAGTTCATCTTATATCATGAGAAAATTGCCGAGTAACATCTTACATGGTTTGTGTGATATTATCATTTGATGTAGGCTTAGAATGTTTCGATAATGATTATTTCAATATCTTGCGAATTGCTTTGATGCTAATAGTGTGTGAAAACGGCTATTGTCATTATAGAAGAATGTTTCAATGATTGAAATAAAGAGTTGATAATGTAACCATGTTTGGATATAAGCATATATAATGTGTTCGCACATTAGTGTATAAATCCACAAATCGAGAACCAAGTGTATGCATATGTGTGTATACCAAATTGGTGAAGGAGACAAGATAAGTATGCGTACCCGTACGCATACTGGCGGAAGTTTTCGAACCGAAAATATCTGCTGAGTTTGGAATTACAAACTCCTAAACTAGTCACCTTAAGTATGCGTACCCGTACGCATACTGGCGGAAGTTTTCGAACCGAAAATTTCTGCTGAGTTTGGAAACTAAAGAAACTCACATCCGTTGCTTAAGTACGCATACCCGTACGCATACTTAAGCTGGTTACTTTGTCAAATCGGTCAGTATGGACTTAAACATTCAAATCATAAGGAATGCAAAAACCGTGGATATAATATTCATGATTGATTCAAGTGAATCAAACCGATTTGGTTTCAATTATGTTTTCAATAGCAATTGAACAACTCTTTAACTAGTTTCATTTGAACTAGTTATGGTTGAGATGAATAAGGTTGATATGATATTAATCATATGGCTAACCTCGGTTAACTATTTGTGAACCAACATGGTGTACACGTTTAGGTACGGTTACATAAACCTAAATGAGGGTACATTTCATTTGTGTGTAACAAGCTAAGTTCGATCTAACGGTTGAAAGATATTATCTTGGTTGAATAAGGTTTTTCATCTAACGGTGATTATTGAATGCTTTGTTACCAAGGTAACTTGGATTGCAAACCCTGATTTTAAAACTATATAAAGGAGAACTCTAGCAACTGGGAAACCTAATCTCCACACCTCATGTGTGTTACTAGTTTCATAACTAGAGTCGATTCTCCTTTAACCCTAGGTTTCTTCTCGAGACCCTATAGGTTAACGACTTGAAGACTTCATTGGGATTGTGAAGTCAGACCCAACTATTATCTTTGTAGTTGCGTAATCTGATCTTGTTGTTTCTATCGTGTTGAGTACAATTGAAATAATTGGCTCGAGATCTTATATCTCCGATAGGCAAGATAGAAAAGTAATAACAAACACCTTCGTCTCATCGTTTGTGATTCCATAATAACTTATTTCGCTGGTCGATTAAGTTTATTGTGAGGTGATTGATAATTGTAGAATGTTCTTTGGGAATATAAGTCCGTGTTATCAATTGGTTCCTGTTCACCTTAATTTATCAAAAGACGGAACAAAAACTCTTAGGTATTTTTGTGGGAGACATATTTATTCAATCCTATAGACTTTTCTGTGTGAGACAGATTTGTCTATCAAGTCTTTGACTTTGGTTCGTAGCAACTCTTGGTTGTGGGTGAGATCAACTAAGGGAATCAAGTGCGTAGTATCCTGCTGGGATCAGAGACGTAAGGAGCGCAACTGTACCTTGAATCAGTATGAGATTGATTAGGGTTCAACTACAGTCCAGTCCGAAGTTAATTGGTAGTAGGCTATTGTCTATAACGACTTAATACAGTGTGGTATTCAATCTGGACTAGGACCCGTAGTTTTCTGCATTTGTGGTTTCCTCGTTAACAAAATTCCGGTGTCTGTGTTATTTCTTTTCCGCATTATATTTTGTTATATAATTGGAATGTCACAGGTCGTGCGTTAAGATCAATCAATTAGAATATCCAACCTTGGGTTGTTGATTTACATTGATTGACACTTGAACATTGGTCTTTGGTACCGTTCAAGTTACTCCTCTTATTTAATTGGGCTCGCAGATGTTAGAGAATAGCTCGGTTGAACCCACCAAGCGTTGGTATGTCAAGTTTGGTTGTCACATTTAGTGAAGACTTTAAAATATTAGCATATGAGACATTACAAGTATTGAGAAGACTTGAAGAAGTGAATAAGTAAGAAGCTACAACGACAACATCGTCCTTCCACTTGAGGTTAGTGATATTTGACTTGAACTGTTTCATTCCCTAACATATCTTTTAAGTCGTGCATATTGAAAATGAAACTGCGAAGCATGAACACTCTGGATAGAGATAGTATTAAGGAATACAATATGAAGTTTATTGCTTAACCATTAAACTTTGTAGATAAGACATCGACATAATCGTTTAAAAGTTATTGTGATTATGTATGGGTATGAGGTGAGGATTTCATCCTAGGAAATAATGTTTTACATGTGTTTTAAGGAAGTAAGTTCATAAACTTGTTTATGAATCGAAAAGGAAATCGCCAGGCGTTATTGGGATTGTTATTCATTGTATATCTTGTGAACATACAGTATGTGTGATATAGTATAACCACTCACGACTTGTTTGTGTTCTTGGTAAAACTATTCACAAAGGCCTGACTTATGTATTGGTATGACTTTTATTAGTGAAACCGATCTTAAGTAATCACCTGAGATGGTATGATCGAGTTTGTGATTTGTTTGACCGAATTTGGGTAAAGGGGAACAGATCCTAGTAAGAGGTGCAACACATCACAAAGGGGAATCGATCCTTGTATGAGGTGCAACAAGTTTGTAGCAGAAAGGGGAACCGATCCTATGAACATGTGAACACGTATTTAGGCAAAGGGGAACTGATCTTATGTACGTGTGCAATATATACAAGTTAGATACCATAAATATGTGGGAACCGATCCTATGGACATGTGCAACAAGGGGGACCGCTCCTTTGAACATGTGCAATCGTCCACAAAAAGTCTCAATCAAACTCGAGCACGTTTTGTGTTTTTAACACAAATAATTATCCAAAAATATCTTTTCGAGTTTTCTATTATTCTAGAAGTATTAGAGATACCGAAAATATGTTTGGTTAATGTGGAAAGATGTCGACATACTTTGAACACGTACAGTAATGTTTATCTTTTATTGTTCAAAGTTATTCCTTAATAGCTACAAGAAGAAAATCCCAGGATCGAAATATAAATAAGTTAAGAATCTTTTAATTAAGGTTGTTAATTTTATTTTAGGAAAATGAAAATTAGTAATGTGCATTTACTAGTTGAGATTTTCCAAAGAGATTTTCGGTCATTATATTGGACAGAGCATTTCCAGGAATTATGGAAACCAAATTTGAAATATATTTAATATCTTTGAGAATATTTTCAGTTTTGGAAATTCCTTGGTGTCCAAACTTCCTTGTCTATAAATACTTGAAGTTTGCATTTCTAGCAAACTAATCCTTCGTGACAGAAAATTTCCTCGGTTGTGTTGTTACTGGTGAAGCCACCTATTCGGAGAGGAGGGTAAGCTAATTATGTGAAATCTCTTACGACCGCTCAGTTTAAAGTCTTCTTTGGGATTGAGAATCTCTACGAGTACCGTTGGTGGGAAACTAGAAAATTGCGGCTTGTCTCGTGTTTTCGATTGATTTGATTGACTAACGGTGGTTGAACTTTGATTGCACCTAGTTTGTTTATGCTTGAGAATATTCTCTTCTGATATAAGATTCACTCAAACTAGATCGAAGTTTCGACAGGGATCTTTAGACTGTTGTTAGTGCTGAAGACGATCTTTTGATAATCCATTGTTAACAGACTCCGTTCTGTGCGTGATTGATCACAAGAGATTCAAGTTGTTGTATGCAAATGTTTATTGAAGATCTAAGAAGATTTGAAGACAAAGAATATATTGAAGATTTCTGATTTGGGGTTCATAATCTTTGGTGTGCACAATACTTGTTTCGGTATAAGAGGATCCAACTATAATCGGTTTATCCTTGTGGTAGATCGGATTGATTAGTTGTGTAGATCGACATCAATACAATTCTTTGTGATTAAAAGTATTGATTGAAAAATCTTAACGTTTACTTCGGTATTTGAACATAAGATAAATCTAAGAACCTGACGAAGGAGTTTATGTTCAGATAAACAAAAGATCCGTTGTCCGACTCACACCACTTGGTTGAATAGAGTTGATACCAAACATATTTGTTGTTCCTTTACTGTTTGGAATACGAACCAAAGGAATCGTTCCAAGTACGTGAATTATTCATAAGTTGGAGGCTTGGGAACACAGACGGAACTAGGTGAACTATAGGTTCAGTTACTTGGTCTCAACTATACGAAGTTAGGTTTAATTTTGTATAGCGGCTTAATCCTGAGAGTATTCAATTCTGGACAAGGTCCCGGGGTTTTTCTGCATTTGCGGTTTCCTCGTAAACAAAATCTTGCTATGTCATTTACTTTATATTTCCGCATTATAATTGTTTTATTATAATTAAAGTAAATTACACAAACGTTAATTTATATTTACTTGATAAGCAATCCTATTGTGTTTGGTTAAGTTCGAACCTTTTTATCAAGTAAATATACTTCGTTTCTGTATTGTCTCGATCTCGAATCCATAGACGATCACACGAAGTGTGAACCGATTAGTTGCATTGTCTCGACTCAGTCCATAAACAATCACTTTCGGAGAAAGGACTTATAGGTAGGAAAAGTTTTAGCTTGAGGCATATTTGGGTACCCTCGCCTTTTCAATTGGTATCAGAGCAGGAAAACACGAAAAGATCTAATGATCTGTGTTTGATGCGATCCAACCTATAAGACATGAGTCAAATTAAAGTTAAGCAAGAGCGAATACTAAAGAAAGACTCAGTTAACGTCTCACGAGACGTTGAAAGTTTTTTTAAAAGGGTCTTCTTCGTCAAGTTCTACTTGCTCTTTTGAGAATAATTCTGAATGTTCTCAGGACGAGATTAAGTTAAGTCTTGTATGTGTAATAAATGATTCAGACTCTGAAAGAACTCTTCTTGATGACGAGAAAAACATTGATTCATTGAATATAGAAACATTTCATCAAAATGAATTAAGCGTAAAATTTCTCTCATGTTCAACTGAACTAATTCTTGCATTAGAAAGAGAAAAGAAGCATCTAGACGATATAAATTGTCTGCAAGCTATGATTGATCAACTTGTCATTGGTCTTGACTCCTCAAAGTCTGAATTTGTTTCTCTAAAAAGAGAAGCTTCATTAGAGATTCATTCTCTGGAAGAAAGGCTTAACAATTGTCTTGAGGAAGCAAAGAAAATTGATTCTAAATGTATACATAATCTTGAGGAAAAAATCAAGTGCTAATCTTTCTCGAGCGGAACTTTTAGAGAAAGATCGTGATGCTACTCTTTAAAAAGTACATTTGTTGGAAGAGAAACTTGTTGATTATGATGCAAGGATTAACTCTCAACAAAAGAGTTTTGAAGAGAAATAAGGTGAATATCTGTCCCGAGAAAAACACCTTGAGGCTGATCTAGCTAGTGCTCTTGATAAAATCAAGATGTTAGAAGAAGAAAATTTGGACCTTAAAAAGTTCAATGCTAGCTCAAACAATTTAACCACAATGTTAGAAGCAAGTAGAAATCATCGTGACACACGAGGATTGGGCTATAAGGGAATAAATGCTTCAAATATTAGCAAAGAGGTAAAATTTGTTAAAGCTAAACATTCTTCTAAACCAGAGGCTTCCACTCATGCAAAAAATACTTGTATTTCTTGTAGAGAAGTAAAATCAGTTAAGCCTAAAAATCATGTTCAATCATTCTCTTCAAGTACGACAATCAAAGAGAGCACTTCTGCTAATGTCAAGGAAGCAACAAAGTTGAACAAAGATAAGAAGAAGAAGAGGAGGAAGAAAAATCGTCGAGCTCCAATGCAAGAAGATCCACAAAAAGGTAACATTAAAACTCATACTTCTTATGTTACTAAGCATTGTAGTTATTGCGGTAATAAAGGACATGTGGAATAGGGATGCAATATTCGTAAGTTAAAAGACACACTTTCTTTTCTATCAAACGCATTGGCTAAGATTGCTCCCCAAAAGAACTCAGATCGGTATTGTCCTAAGTTTAGGAAAAACAATTATTATAATGATAGTTCAAATTTTGCATATCACTCGACAAGGTCGTTTCATAAAAGACCCAATTATAGAAAGAGATATGACTTTTTAAATGCAAAAACAAGATCTGATGTTCCAAATTGGAGAAAGGGTGTTTCGCAAAATATTCAAAAGGACAATATTCCTAATGATATGAAGGAGAAAGATTCTCCTGCGAAACCCAACACTAAATGGGTCCCGAAGTCCTCCATAGCCAAGAAGGAACCAAAAGTTAAGTCACAAGAATGACTCTCAGCTGTTAATTGTTGGTAACAATAATTACAAGAGTTTTCTTGAAAGACTAAAGAAAGACATTATGTCTAAAATCTCTTGTACTAGTAAATGTTGTGATTATGACACTCTTCATCACAAGTCAAAGAAGAAAAACAAGATATGGAACAAGAGAAAACAAACCAAGCAAGAGGTCAAGAATGATGATTCGTTCTTAGTCACTCGTGACGAACAAGACAAGGATCAACTCAATACAACCTAGTTGTGTTAGAATGTGCATACTTACCTTAGTGCTCAATCTTTTTAAAGATGAAGAAGCACATGAAAAACTGAGCACATGATCTTTCGATTATTTTATGACTAATTAACATCTTTAGGGAGATTTATCTTCTATACTCATACCTTCTCTATCTATATTTGAGCTTTTGATATAATAGGTAATTTTGAGTTGCTGATGTTGACATATACTGATCATATATGTGTAGCTCTTGCTTTTTTGGTCAAAACGAGCCAAAAATCACTGAATTTAGACTTAGTATGCAAAAGTTATGTCTAAAACTGTTTTGTGTATGAATTCTTGTGTTATAACCAATTCTAAACTTGTTTGGAAGTGTGGTATGACCAATTTGTAGAAGCAGATTCATATGAATGAGTGTTTATATCTTCGCTTTGAATATTCAGTTTATGAGATGTTTGATTTCGGTTTTCTGACCTTAATATTCGATCCCATAATGTTGTGAACCCTTATGGTTTGGGTAACTTTTTGATTTAGCAGGATTAAGTTCTAGCCCATGTTGGTAGGATTTATCAAAGGATCATGAGGGGTTCTGGTAGAAACAATATGTGGAAAAGTCACAATATATTGAATCGGTTTTGGTTCAGCATAAAAGCATATGTGTTTCGACGGTTTTCAACTTTTGCTTGCAATTGTTATAACCGATTTTCAACCTTTCTCTGGTAACGGTTGGTTGTTGTTATTCTTTTGTTTTGCATAAGGATCACAACTGAAAAAGCGAGGGTACAACAACCACACCCAATATTTTGCCAGGCAATCTGTATGGACAAACTCCAATATACTTTCTAGAGAATCAACTAGACAGTCAGACTCAATCTAGATAAAAAGTATATAAAAGAGTTTATATCTCAATCTCTCGATTTGATATATACTCAAGCAAATAGAAATCTGCGAGTCTTTATCAAATACTAGAGATAACTTGGATGGTACCAAAGACCAATATCCAATTGTCAATCAACTTAAATCAACAACCAAAAGGTCGGATATTCTAATTGGTTGAACAACGCACAACCTGTGATATTTCAATTATATAACAAAATATAATTAATGCGGAAAAGAAATAACACAAACACCATAATTTTGTTAACGAGGAAACCGCAAATGCAGAAAAAACCCGGGACCAAGTCCAGATTGAATACACACTGTATTAAGCCGCTACAGACACTAGCCTACTCCAAATTAACTTCGCTCTGGACTGTATTTGAACCCCAATCAATCTCACACTGATCCAAGGTACAGTTATACTCCTACGTCTCTGATCCCAACAGGATACTACGTACTTGATTCCCTTAGCTGATCTCACCCACAACTAAGAGTTGCTACAACCCAAAGTCGAAGACTTTAATAAACAAATCTGCATCACACAGAAAAATCTACGATAATAGATAAATTCGTCTCCCACGAATATACCTACGAGTTTTATTCCGTCTTTTGATAAATGAAGGTGAACAGGAACCAATGATAAACTGGACTTATATTCCCGAAGAACAACCAAGTATTATCAATCACCTCCCAATAATCAAGGTAGTCAATTTCGGATTTCGGATTGTCTCGGTCGACACCGAAATACTGGTACAACTTTGTCTCGGGGAAATTCCGTTTTAAAATCTCGGTTAAATCTCGGTTTCATATTTTATATCCTCGTATCGATAATCACTTAAAAGAAACATAGTATTAGTAAATATGGTTGTTCACCTTCCTCATCATCAACACTAAATAATAATTTTAGCTCAAGAAATTCAAACACAGCAACAAGCAATAATACTAGTGAGTGAATTAGTATTTTTAATTTTTGTACGTGAGATTAGTCCACTCAATTTAAAAAGAAAAAAAAATCCGGCCAAGACAAATCAATTCCGACCGAAAAACGCGTTTCCGGCCGAAATTTTCGCAAAGATTTCGTCCGACCGAAATCAACAAAATCGTGTCTTCTTGGACCGAAATCCGGAATTTCGCCGAAATTTCGGCCGAAATGACCGAAATCGACTACATAGCCAATAATCTTAATCGACGCAGCGAAAAAAGATATTATGGAATCATAAACGATGAGACGAAGTGTTTGTGATTACTTTTATATCTTGCCTATCGGAGATATTAATCTCAAGCCAATTATTACAATTGTACTCGTACAATAGAAACAACAAGATCAGATCACACAACTACGAGACAGTAGTATCGGTCTGGCTTCACAATCCCAATGAATTCTTTAAGTCGTTAACCTGGTTTAGAAGAAGAAACCAAAGGTTAAAGGAGATCGACTCTAGCTTATGAAACTAGTATCACACGTAAGGTGTGGGGATTAGGTTTCCCAGTTGCTAGAGTTCTCCCTTATATAGTCTTTCAAATCAGGGTTTGCAATCAATGTTAGCTAAGTTACAAAGCATTCAATATTCACCGATAGATGAAAACCTGATTAGATTCAAGCTAATATCTTTCAACCGTTAGATCGAAAACTAGCTTGTTACACACAAATGAAATGCACGTTTCTAGGCTTGTATAACATGTTGGTTCAATAATAGTCAACCAAATAGTTAGCCATCTGATCACTTTCATATCAAACATATTCTTCTTCACCATAACTAGTTCAAGTGACTCAAATGAACTAGTTAGAGAATTGTTCAATTGCAAGGAGATCTTATGTAACTACACAAGACACAATCGAAGAAAAAACTATTTGATTCACTTGAATCGGTTCATGAACTATATAGCCACGGTTTGCAATTTGCATTCCTTAGTTTATATAAGAATAAGTTCACAAACATCGTTTTTAGATATAACCTACTCAAGTTCGCGGACTGGGTTCGCGGACTTAAGTTCCCGGACGGAGTTCACAAACTCCAGCAGAATTTCTCGGGACGAGAACTTCCGCCAGTTCGCAGACTGAGTTCGCGGACTTGGCTCACGCCACCATACCGATTCTCTTGATCAACAAAGTTCGCAAACTTCGGTTCAAGGAATAAGGACTTATACATATATGTGTTTCCACAACAATGCTTGTATCCTCCAATGGTTATATAATTTAAACTCTCATTTCAATCATTGAAACATTCTTAGAGGACGTTATATAGTTGTTGTTCACAAACCATTTTTCGTCAAAGCAATTTTCAAAGTGATTGAAACATAACATGACTTTCGTCGCCAGGTAAATATGAACTTGGTTAAAGAGAAAGCTTACCAACACATATTTCGAGAAATTGATAAGCGAGATAAACTCGGGTCGAAATAGCAAATGTGTATAATCTAAGTCTATATAGCAAAACGACTTTTGTCTCAAGATAGGAGATACATAGACTTTTGAGTGATAGATAAGTTCAAGTCTCCACATACCTTTTAGTCGATGAAGATCCACCGGTTCCTTGAGCAGTCCTTCGTCTTGTATGATGATTTCCATGGAGTTCTTGAGCTCAACTACACTTTTTATCCTAGTCTGAGACCTTAGCTATAGTAGACTAGAAATGAAGACTTATAGTTTTGATCACTAACATTGACAAACATGCTTGAGATAGCAACGCATGCGAGTTCGATCGAGCAATGCTCTAACAATCTCCCCCTTTGTCAGTTTTAGTGACAAAACTATCAATACATATGGAATACAAAAAATAAATAAATTAACTTTTATAGCTCCTATTCCGCATGTATAATCTTCAACATTACTCGAAATCTTCGTCACTTCCAAGTACTCCAATGATCCCAAAGGTTGTAAGTTCAGCATCATCGTTGTTGAAAATCCGTAGCTATAACAACGAGAAAACAAGAGTTCTCAATCATTGTTATACAGTGTTATAGTATCATTACACAACGTCAAAGTTCAATTGTATCACAACTTCAACAACAATACTATGGTGATATGTATCACTCCCCCTTAGTCAATACTCCATCTCACATTGAAACCACTCCCCCTTACATAATGATCCGAAAACCATATGTATTTGTAGTGTGAACTACATATTAATTCTCCCCCTTTTTGTCAATAAAATTGGCAAAGGTACAAGAACGGGATCCTAATGAAATTTCCGAAAGAGACATTTCATGACTAAAAGAAAGAAAAAAAGTATATCATCTTATTTAGATGCAATCATAAGCTGAAGCTAAATGCATTCATCAAGGAGTTTATAAAGATACAAGATAACCCCTATAATATTCCACAGCCGCACTCCCCACTAAGATTTGTCAATTAAGCACAGGTTCAATTAAGAACTCTCCCCCATAAAATGTCATTCCCGAAAGAACAACAAGAGCGACCTTAATTTCGAAAGAAAATAAGGATTTCTTTGTACATAACAAATCAGATACAAGTATGAATTTGAATCCATAAAACTCAATTAAATTAACCACAAGAAAACCCATGATTAATTTAATCGACAAATGCTCAACATAAGTGAACTTATGGAGACTCAAAAAATATACAATTAGATTAATCACAAGAGAACCTATAATTAATCTAATCGAAATACACAACCAAACTAATCACAAAAGTAATCAATTTAATTGGTCATGCTCATCATAAGAAAACTTACGAAGCAACAACTAAATAACCAAACAAGATAATTAATTTAGTTGAATATGCTCGACATAAAGTACCTTGCGGAACAACAACAAATAAAAATAATCAACTTGGTCGTTTTAGTGCTCAACATAAGACATTTTATGGAGCCTCGCAGTAATACATAAAATATGGATCAGGGAAGATCAATACTGCATAATACACAAGGATTCATTCTATTTTCCATCACTATTCGCATAACGACATTCAATAGACATAATCCTTGCAAACAAAAGATTTTAACCTATCTTCCATCATTAATTGACACAATAGGCTTAACTTTTGTATTTGTCAAAAGTCTATTCATTCTTTCATCAATACATGCATATCGACATACCAAAGACTTTACTTTTGACAAGGTATGGGATAATCATAGTTCACAGACGCAAACACACATATCCCATAACAGTATTGCAATATATAAAACCATAAAGATTAATACTGCAAAAATCATCTTCCAAACGAATTTAGAATTTAAACCAATAAATCTAAAAATATGAAGATGAAACGTTGGGCATAACTATGTGTAATCACAATAATGGCTATTCCAAACTCTAGTTATTCTTCTAACAAAACAAGAAAAATAGAAGATTTACTAGGCAAATAAACTCCTATAGAGAACATGATCTGAAAAACACTAGACCAGGTCAGCAACCAGAGATTGAACATGGACGAGATCATCAGTTGCTTTCTTCGGTTCGTTTTTCAAAAACTAAAGATTCCTTGTTGCAATTCCGAGTTGTTCACGTACGACTTCAAAATCTCGAAGAAGATTTCCTACCAGTTGTGATGACATCTGAACTGGTAGTTTTTTTTCATGATCAATGGCATGATAGCATGTTATGAAAACAGGATTCTCATGAAACTCGATAGTCTTCCCCTTCTTGACTTCATCATCTTCGTTTCCTCCATTCATTGTGCACACCAAAAATTAGTAAAAACCTTTGAACTTTCAGAACATTGTAACACGGGATGACACCCAAGTATATAAATAAGTTCCATGGAAAACCATAGGAGAACTTGTACACGTTCGTGTGGGCCAGGAGTTTGTTCACTGGTGTTCACGGCCTTAAGGTGTGGCCAAAAGCAAGGAGCATGAAGTTCGTATGTCAAGACTAATAGTTGAGAACCAACTATTTGGTGGAAGTACACGCAAACATGAAATTTTCTCAAGGACGAAAGATCATGATTATCTACAAGATAAAAACTGGAGCGAAGCTCAACAGATTTTAAGGATCAAAAACAATAAAGGAAGAGAAAACATACAACCTTGACAGCACTACTCAAGACACACTTCTTGAGAACAATGAGCCTCATTCTTAAATTGAAAGAGGGATGTTGTAGTGAGCAGTAATGGTGTATTAAGATGAGCATTTTGCTCATCAATTTTGACTTCTTCTTTTTCTCCTTCAGAAGGATTTAGAGACAAATCACATGACATAGTTGAAGGAGTTTTATTAAGAGAGGAACTAGGAGTACCTGAGTCAATCGCTTTCCATGTTTTTTTGATGCCCCGTTTGAGTCTGTTTATGCTTATCTTAAGTTCTGAGACTCGATTATTGATGTGTAAGCAATCTGGAGCTGAACTCTTGGATTTGCGGCCTTCTTCAGGGAGTGACAAGAAACTCGACCTTTCTTTCTTTCTCCTATGTATTTTTCCTCTTTTCATATTTATTTAAGAAGTCAGTTACTCTTCTGTCGTTCTTCCTTCTACCACTTTTCTTTTCAAAGGCACGATTAAGAAAAGACTTATCATTGTAGTTTTCTTGATTATCGAAAGTGCCCTTTACTCCAACAATGAGAGAGACAGGTTTGATGACTTCTTTAGACATCCATGCAAGCATGTTGTGAAGTTTTTCATTCCTTAAACGAAAACGACATCTTCGTTCAGAATATCCTTTATTTCCGCAGTAATAGCAGTTAAAGGAATTATTCTTAACTGTTCTCGTGTGAGTAGATTTGGAAGAAGTAGAATCCTTGTTTTTAGCCACATTACAAGCTGCGAAAGGTTTTTCGCATGAAAAATTATCAATAGCTTTAACAAAATTGATTTTACTAGTTTTTGGAGCGTCTATTCCTTTATAGCCCATACCGCGTGTATCACGATGTTCTTTACATGCTCCAATAATAGAAGAGTTTTGTAGAGCTAGAATTGAATATTCTCATACTCTCTTCCAGTGATTTCACTTTATCAAGAGCAGCTGCAAGGTCAGTCTCCAAGGATTTTTCTTTGGCAAGAAGTCTGGGTTCTATGTCATCAAAACATTTTTGTTGACAGTCATATCTTGCTTCAGCTTCTGCAAGTCTTTCTTTCAACACAAAGAGATTTCGAAAAAGATTATCACATTCATACCTTTTTGTGCGTACATCTTCTTCACAATCTTTAACGATAGATTTTAGGAGATTATATCCTTAAAGAGTTTTCTCAATTTTCTGTTTTCTTGACAAAGAGGAGTCATGTACTTACTCAAGCAAGTTGTTGACTTCTTTTATTTCAAAGCATGGTCAAACAGCTTGATATATTGAGAGACTTCCTCATCGATACTTTTTCCTTCTTATGAATCACTGTCATCTGAAAGTTCATCCAACTTCTCATCAACAGATTTTTCCCAATCGAATGCAGATTCAGTCAAGGAACATGAGATAGAATTTTTCTCAGAAGTTTCAGAACTTTGAAGCTCGCCCGAGAGTCTCTGAACTGATGTTGCGTTATCAGAGATAGCACTCTTGTCCATAGAGTCAGATCGCTACAAAAACAGACTTGTTAGGTCTTGAACGTGTTTGCCTAATCTGATACCAATTGAAAAAGCGAGGGTACAACAACCACACCCAATATTTCTCTTATCAATCTGTATGGACAAACTCCAATATAATTTCTAGAGAATCAACTAGACAGTCATACTCAATCTAGATAAAAAGTAAAAAAGCGGGGGTCTAACAACACCACCCAATATTTCGCTTAGCAATATGTATGGACTAACTCCGAAACACTTTCTAGAGAATCAACTAGACAGTCGGACTCAATCTAAGTAAAACTATCTCAAGGAATTAATATATCTCTCTTGTTTCGATTTACTCAAGCTAATAAAAATCAGCGAGTCCTAATCAAACACAAGGAATAACTTGGAAGACCAATGTCCAAGGATCAATCAATGATAATCAACAACCAAAGGTTGGATTAATTTAATTGATGATCTAAACACACAACCTGTATTACTTCAATTATAAAGATAAACAATATAATGCGGAAATTGAAATAACACAGACACCAGAAATTTTGTTAACGAGGAAACCGCAAATGCAGAAAAACCCCGGGACCTAGTCCAGATTGAATACACACTGTATTAGGCCGCTACAGACACTAGCCTACTCCAAGCTAACTTCGGACTGGACTATAGTTGAACCCCAATCAGTCTCCCAATGATCCAAGGTACAGTTGTACTCCTAAGCCTCTGATCCCAGCAGGATACTGCGCACTTGATTCCCTTATCTGATCTCACCCAAAATTAAGAGTTGCTACTACCCAAAATCGTTGGCTTTAACAATAAACAAATCTTTCTCACACAAATAAGTCTATCAAAGGATCAATCTGTCTCCCACAGGAAAAATCCTAAAGTTTTTGTTCCGTCTTTTGATAATAATCAATTGATAATCCAGTCTTATATTTCCGAAGAACATCCTAGATTAGTCAATCACCTCACAACAATCTTAATCGTATGGTAGCGAAACAAGATGTTGCGGAATCACAAACAATGATAGAAGACGTTTGTGATTACTTTTTATATCTTGCCTATCGGAGAAATCAAACAATCTCAAGCCAATCAATATGATTTTACTGTTATGATAGAAGATGCAAGATCAGATCACACAACTACGATAAAAGTAGTATCGGTCTGGCTTCACAATCCCAATGAAGTCTTTAAGTCGTTAACCCAGATTTTAGAAGAAGAAAACAAAAGGTTAAAGGAGAACCAACTCTAGCACGCAAACTAGTATCACACGTAAGGTGTGGGGATTAGTTTTGCAGAGTTGTTAGATGTCCCCTTATATAGCCTTTCAAATCAGGGTTTTCCTTAGTTACAAAGCAATCAATATCCACAGTTAGATGAAAACCTGATTTAGATTCAAGCTAATATTTCTCAACCGTTAGATCGAAAACTTAGCTTGTTATACACAAATGACTGTACGCTTCTAGGTTTATTAACCGCACCCAAACGTGTACATTGTTGGTTCAACAATAGTTTACCAAAAGGTTAACCATATGAGCATTTCATACCAACCATGTTTTTCTTCACCATAACTAGTTCAAATGACTCAAACGAACTAGTTAAGAGAGTTGTTCAATTGCAAGGAAATCTTATGTAACTACACAAGACACAATTAAAGCAAAGATGATTTGATTCACTCGAATCGGTTCATGAACTTTAATAGCCACGGTTTTCAAAAGCATTCCTTAGTCTTTTAATATTAAGTTCAGAAATCATCTTTAGATATATAACCTTCTCAAGTTCGCAGACTAGGTTCGCGGACTTAAGACACCGGACAGAGTTTACAAACTCCAGCAGAAATTCTCGGGATGAGAACTACGCCGGTTCGCGGACTTGTCTCGCGCAAGTAGTTTGTCAACTCCAGCAGAAATTCTCGGGTTTGAGAACTTCGGCAGTTCGTGGACTGAGTTCGCCGACTTGACACTTGCCATACTTTCGGTTCTCTTGATCAACAAATTTCGAGAACTTCGGTTCAAAGAATACATTGGTTATGTAATCAAAACTCTCATTCCAATCATTGAAACATTCTTAGAGGACGTTATGTAGTTGTTACACCATTTCTCGTCAAAGCAATTTTCAAAGTGATTAAAACATGTTATGACTATCGTCACTAGGTAAAGATAAACTTGGTCGAAGCGAAAAGCTTACCAACACATATTTCGAGATATAGATAAGCGAGGTATACTCGGCTCGAAATACCAAATGTGTATAATCTAGTCTATATATATAGCATACGACTTTTGTCTCAAAGAGTAGGAGATATAATAGATAGACTTTGAGTGACATATAAGTTCAAGTCTCCACATACCTTTTTGTCGAGAAGTTCCACCGGTTCCTTTAGTAGATCTTCTACTTGTGTGATGAATCACCATGAAGTCCTTGAGCTCAATTACACTTACTATCCTAGTCCGAGACTTAGCTATAAGAGACTAGAAATCAAGACTTATAGTTTTGATCACTAACATTGACAAACATTTTTGAGATACCAACGCATGCGAGTTTGACCGAGTAGTGCTCTAACAATCTCCCCCTTTCTTAATTTTAGTGAAAAAACTATCAATGCGTCACTGTTATAAAAAGACATGCACTTTGACTTGTGATCAAACAGTCAATTAACGGACATGATTGATCCGAGAAGCCCATCCGGCGGCCGTAATCTTCCGGATCGAGTTTTTGACTCAACGGTCAGGAAATTTTAGTAATGTTACGGGGTGGGTATGCTGGGGCCGCTCTCGGGGATGTCAATATTCTTCTCATTAATATTTCTCTCTCACATAAACTTTATATTTTTCTTTATCAGAATCCTTCTCCTCTCCTCCCGACACGCTCAAATCATGAAAAATGGTGTAGATGGTGGATTTTCGACAAGGGCTAAAATCGTAAACTCATAATTATACGAAGTTGTGGTCCAGCAATCAGACGTGAGTATCGAGACATGGGTCTCTCATGAATTCTCAACGGAGAGTACTTTCTCTCAAAGTACATGTAGATATGTAGTTTCACGGCCGGACAACGGCATATCTCATGAATACTGAACACTTTCAGTGATTATTTCTATATAGTATCACGAGATGGACGGCTCCTAGACATCTTTCTCTGCTAGTATAGAGCGATAACCTCTTCAGGAACAAAAAATGAGTTTACCCTGACTATATAAAGGATATGACTTACCGAAAAGCTCATATCGAGATAATTAATGCTCCTAGACAGCTTGCTCTGCTAGTATAGAGCCACAAAGTTAATTATTCCTAATTAAGATTAATTCTGCCGTGACATTCACTATTGAATTCCCAGAATAATCTATTATTGCTCATATTCCATGGTCGAATCCACGACTGGTCCCATGGAATTGCAATAACAATTGCTCCTATTCCATGGTCAAATCCACGACTGGTCCCATGGAATGGCAATAACAATTGTTATGATTCTATGATCGAATCCACGACTTGATCTCATAGAATATCAATAACTATATTATCTCATTACTCCGATTTCATGACCGAATCCACAACTGGTCTCATAAATGGTAATAGATAAATCTTAATTACTCTGATTCTATGGTCGAATCTATGATCCCATGGAATGGTAATGCTCACTTTATTATTCTGAATTCGTAGTCGAATCCTCAGCAGATCCTATGAATTAATAATAAACATCTTATTACTCAGTTTTGTGAATTATTCTCCACTGAATTCCACAATTAGTAATAAATAATCAACAACCATGCATCTGAGCTACCTCTAAGTAAGCCATGATTCAAATGGTGAAAGTGTGTTTAACGACGATGCACTAACAATCACCGGACGAACGAGTATCTCGAAATACAACGAAACGATGAACCTATGCAAAATAGGGAACAAAATAATAAATAATTAAAAATATTGACCAAGGTGCTGGGAGCACGGACACACGATTGACCGACCGTGTCATGGTCAATCCCACGCCAGTTTTATATTTTTAATACATTTATATTATTTTCCATGATTTGATGAAAATTCTCTCATTCGATCAAATCTCCTTCGTCTCGAGGAAACTCCTCGGGTTCATGGTGTTTTCGTAAACCCATAAAAAATAATAAAATTAAGGAAAGAAGTGTGGGGCGTGACCATTGGCCAACCGGCCATGCCTTGGTCCCAGCCGTCCCCACACCTCACGGTTCCTTATTATTTTATTATTATTTCTCTAATTTCATGAAAAACTCCTTGATTTCATGGTATTTTTGCACAAATCATCAAATAATAAAATAAAATAAAATTATGAAAACTTGTGGGACCGGGCCCCTAGCCGGTCTCACATGCCCCTTTGTTTTATTATTTTATTATTAGTTTTCCTTGAATTCATCAAATTCCTTGATTTCATGGTATTTCTCTCAAATTAGGAAAAATTCCCTCAATTCATCAAAAATACATGAAAAATACACAAAAATTAGGGAAACTCGTGGGACCGGGCCCAAGCCGGCCGGCCATGCCTTCCACGGTCTCACACGCCCTTATTTTTATTATTTTAATATTCTTTGCTTCCTTCAACTCATGAAAACTCCTTCAATTCATGGAAAGTCCCTAAATTCATCAAATTTCTCAAAAATTCATGAATTTTCATAAAATCAACAAAATATTATAAAATTAAGGAAAAGGCACCACGGGACCGTGGTCACGACCGGCCGACCATGCCTTGACCACGGCGGTCCCACGCCTCCTCATTCCTTATTTTATAATTATTTTCTATCATCTCATGAAGTTTCCCTCGTTTCAACAAAACCCTAATTTTGGCATATTTTCTCGAATGGACGCTCAATTGCACGCCAGAAAATATCAAAATTCTCAGGACTGAGACGCGGACGCCTTGGGGACGCGAGCACATTATCTTGACCGACCAAGATTAGATGTTTGGATCACGGAAGCCGGTCCCATCAATTTTCATGGTTTTGACCTAATTTGCACAATTGCACGTATTAGGTCCAAAACTCTTCCAAACACTTTGGATTTTCATGAAGTGATCCTCAGGAGGTCACATGACTACCCAGGGCCGGTTTCATGACCCAATGGTCGGTCCCTCACTCCGTCATAATTAATTAGGTTTTATCACCTAAGGCTCAGACGAGCATTTTCGAATAAATGATTAAACCAGCATTTAATCATTCTTTCACCAACAAATCGTCAACTCTTCAGGAGTTCTTTGTATTTGCTCACGTGAGCATATGGACACTACATAGTTGGTCCACGGTCCCATGTAGTCGCTCCCTCCTTCGTTCCATGGTTAAACTTCTGACGAACCATGAATTGATCATCAATTGATCAAATTAGGGTTTCTGAATCCAAGGATCATCATTCCAGATTCCAACCTTAATAATTTTACGACGACCTCATGGTCATTAATATTATTAATTATGCTCGGTTCGACAAACAGTACTTTAATTAATATTTTAGTCACGCTGCCGATAATCCATCAGATGAGCAACACTTGCTCGGATGATAAATATTTGCTCAAACCAAGGAATATTGGTTCAACAATCAATATTCAATGATCCATCGAATGAGAAATACTTGCTCACTTCATCATAAGAAATATACCTCTGTCTCATGACATGTTCAATTCATGAGTTTCAGAACATCATGTTCAACTCAACAACTACATGGACTCATCGTCCCATCAAACCACGAAGTCATCAATTGACTAACAAACCACGAGACGTCAATCGTGTCACTTTGGGGGGATATCACTTAGGGTTTTGGTCTGGCGGTCTACGACACGTGTGTTCAAACACACGATGGAATGTGAGCAAGTCGTGCAATCAAGTTGAAGGAATTCACGAGGTAGTGGGTGGAAAATCGACCAAGTCTCCACACGTTGAGCAACTGGTTTCAAACACGATCTCCACTTCCCCACTCCTTGATTCCATCAACTGTCACACTTCATGGGATCATGGTGTCTAAAATTCCAGCAATATAAATAAGTCTCTGTATCATGATTGAAGGATCGACATCAACAGTATCATCAATCTCACGTCTCATCGACAACACAAGATCATCAACTCATCGATTGAGCAATTACTCTCAACTGAGCAATTTCAATCATTCAGAGCTTATCATATTCAGAATTCACACACCCACAATCTTTGTTTACTATTGATTCCACACATTTCTCAGCTTCCCTTCTACAGATCAACCCATCTCCCTCTTTGCGTTCGAATTTACTCTTGAACGGTCATTGTCTTGATTTAGGCCGGAGTACTACAGATTAATCTCTCGAATTCAAAGCACCCCCTTTGCAGCGGTGCATCTATGTGAGGTTTAACATTTCGCTCGGTTCGAGGAGTCTCCTCCATACGGTCGTCTCCTCAATTTCTTAAAAACCAGCAAGTCGTTTTTTCCCATCTACAGATTGACGACCACAGTGGGAGATCATTCTCTCGGTTTCAATCTCACAATTTCAGAAGATGGTTGGTCTTAAGACTAATTCAACTAATTCAGATCAAACTCTTTTAAATGGCGTTCCTCATACTACACCTGGCGGTACAGAAGACAGAAGAATCCCAACCTTGGCAGAATTGGCTCAAATTCTAGAGGTCCATACCAGGAACATGGACCTGATGAAGAACACGGTGAACCACATCCTTAAATTTCTCATCAAATTAACATCCGAGTTAGGCGGTACCTCCGCTCCAGAAGTCTCAATACCGGGGACTGAATCGTCACCTGATCCTCAAATCAACAACTTCACCACACACGAGAAGCCGGTGGAACAAGAGGTCACACATTTGATCGAAAGTCTATGTGAAATCCTACACTTCTCCAGGGACCAGCGAATGGACACGTTTTCTGCACTCAACCAGATATCATCTAGCGTGCAAATAACGCCACCAACACCATCAGTTGCAGAAGTCTCCCTAGTGTCTGAGTACTCGATCGACAACATATCTTTTGGAGAAGAAGATCGCATGACGGATGAAGGACACAACCGAGCTTTGTATGTCACTGGTTTCATCAAAGGCACCGAATTTAGAAGAGATATTGTCGACACCGGTGCTTCCACCAACATTGTCACTATGAAAACTCTCAGGATGGCCAGATTCCCACAAGGTAAAATCGTTCGCCATCCCATCCTAATGACAGGATTTGAAGGAAGTCAAAGCCATACATATGGATATGCATACATAGATGAGGGTGGGGCCGATTCGATCGAAGGCAAAGTTTCATGTGATCGAGCAAGAACCTGACTACCACATAATACTGGGACGCCCATGGCTCCATGATAACAAGGTGGTTCCTTCAACATACCATCAATGCATGAAGGCTCTGCTCGAAAACAAGATCGTTTGCATTCCGGCTTCGTCATCTCCTTACGCTCCTTTCTATGATACTGAGTTCCTTGAATCTCAAAAAAGCATCCCGGAACCTCCAAACAAGATTCGCAGTACTCCCCTTCCAAGCTGGAAGACTATCGAGAAGGCTGATAACGGTCTTTCATCCTCTGCTAAAATGATCAAGTCACCTACTCACCGACTAAACGCCATAACGATCAGGTCTCAACTCCAGGGTCAAACCTCACGACCGATCGAGATGCAGAAGGGAGAGTCATTTATCGCCGACGGAAAGATTAGCAATTAATCGGGGAGAACGATGAAAAGTCTCCCCATCATGAAGAATCATGTCAGAGTGAACTATCACTTGAAGAAGAAGTCCAGGATGCCCCACGACAACTACAAGACGGCACTGACTCTACCACTGACGATCTTGAAACAATCAACATTGGGACTGAAGATGATCCGAGGCCAATCCTGATCAGTTCAGCACTATCACCAGAGGAGCGGACCGAGCTGATAAAATTATTGAGAGAATATCAAGATGTCTTCGCCTGGACGTACGAAGAAATGCCGGGTATGGATGACAAACTCGTCACCAATCACCTGCACATCATCTCTGGTTCCAAAGTTGTCAAAAAACCGCCCAGACAATTTAGACACGAAGTGGAGGACAAAATCAAAGTCGAAATCCAGAAACTGTTGGCAGCGGGGTTCATCAAACCTATCCTTCATCCAACTTGGATAGCAAATGTGGTACCTGTTAAGAAGAAAAATGGTCAATCAGATGTTGTGTCGACTTCATGAACTTGAATAAATGTTGTCCAAAGGATGATTTTCCTTTACCCAACATTGACATGCTCGTCGATGCAACCAGTGGTCACGTATGTTCTCATTCATGGACGGCTATAGTGGGTACAACATGATCAAGATGTATGAACATGACGCCAACAAGACTGCGTTCTGTACTCCCATTGGGAATTTTCACTACACTGTGATGCCCTTTGGATTAAAGAATGTTGGTGACACCTATCAACGAGCCATGACTGCCATATTCCACGACATGATGCACAAGCAAGTAGAAGTCTATGTTAATGATGTGGTGGTAAAATCGAAGACTCGGGCATCTCATCTCGAAGTTCTAAGGCAGGTGTTTGAAAGATGCAGGGAATACAAATTAAAAATGAATCCTTTGAAGTGCGCATTCGGAGTTTCTTCCGGAAAATTCTTAGGATTCCTGGTCACGGCTGAAGGGATCAAAGTCGACCCATACAAGGCAAAAGCTATTAATACCATGCCTCCTCCACGTACTGTGAAGGAACTACAGAGCTTTATGGGCAAGGTAAATTATATTCGACGCTTCATTCCTGGATTAGCTCAACTTATTGCTTCGTTCACACCTCTGCTGAAGAAAGGAGCAAGTTTCACCTGGACAACTGTTCAACAAGAAGCTTTCCATAAAATACAACAGATATTATTGTCATAGGCTGTCATGAGGTCTCCCGTGCAGGGACGACCTCTGATTCTCTACACAGCCTTCAGTGACGTCGCCATCGGCGCACTCCTCGCTCAGGAAGACGACGAAGGCGTCGAACGACCGATTTATTACTTCAGCCGCACAATGAGAGATGCTCAACTATGATATCCAAAGGCCGAAAGGGAATGCCTGGCCTTGGTACATGTAATCCAGAAGTTCAGACATTACTTTCTATCTAACAGGGTCGTACTCATCTCCAAAGCTGATCCCATAAAGTTCTTGCTATCAAAGCCAGCCTTGATAGGGAGACCGGAAAAGTGGTTACTCCAGATGTCAGAATTTGACATAGCTTGCACGCCACCTAAGCCATCAAAGGTCAAGCGGTCGCAGACTTGCTTGCTGCTTTTCCAGGAGAAGATACAACAACATTACATGAAGAAGTGCCCGGCGAATTCCCAGATATCTTGGTCATCAAGGAAGAAACATGGCTTATATACTTTGATGGATTTTCCACCCCTAGTAGTGACACCGGAGGAACGGGCATAGTACTGTTGTCTCCATCTGGTGATGTTTTCTCACATTCGTTCAAGTTGGATTTCCACTGCACCAACAACTCAGCGGAATATGAAGCCTTCCTATTAGGATTATCCTTGGCCAAGCAAGCAGGAGCAACACACCTTGAGATAAGGGGAGATTCAAAATTATTGGTCAACCAGATGAATGGAATGTATTCTCTCAAAGAAATCACACTTTATCCATTCAGAACCGAAGCTCAGCGACTGTTGACCTATTTTGCTGACGCAACGATCGTCCATACTGGATGGACTAACAATAGGCATGATGATTGCCTGGCAACTCTCGCCTCCAAGCTGCAATTCGAAGGAGCACAGAAAACGATCACTGTACAGAGGCGTACAATATCTTCAACTTGGCTCACTCAGATCGAAGACATTCCAGCAAACGATTGGCGAGCACCCATCATTCATGAATTGAGAAGCTCTATTTCAGAAGGCCAAGTCAGCCTCAAGGAATTGAAGAACTACTTCTTGCTTCATGGAGGACTATACTATCAAAACCCTGATTGATCTCTATCACGATGTCTTGGGAGCGACGAAGCGGAAGAACAACTCAAGCGCATACATGAAGAAGTCTGCGGGCAAACGTTAGTGGTAACACTTTACAGAAAGCTTCAAAGAATGGGGTACTACTGTCCGTCCATGGAGACTCAGTCAAGAGCTTTACAAGGATATTGTCCTGATTTCCAAACACCTCCTCATCACTTGGAGGTTTTGACAGTCTACCACACTGGAGACTGGAGGGAGCCTTACATCAAATACCTCCGGGACAACGAACTACCACTGGAAAAGAAGCAAGCAGTCAAACTCATTCAGAAAGCTAAGAGATTCGTCTATCTCGATGGGATCTTATACCGCAAAAGCTTTGGTGGAAATTTACTGAGGTGCTTAGCCGAACATGAAATCCCTACAATCCTGAAGGAAGTACATGATGGAGAACATCAAGGAAAGAGGAAACTATTTCTTCAAATTCATGAGAAGTATTATTGGCCGACCATGGAAGATGATGCAGCCGCACACGTTCAGAGGTGTCACCAATGCCAAACCCATGGTAATCTCATCCACACTCCTTGTCTCCCGTTGAATTCAGTGAATAGTCTGTGGCCTTTCTACAGCTGGGGACTAGATATCATTGAGAAGATCAATCCAGCATTTTCAAAACAACATGAATACATCATCAATGCAATAGAGTACTTCACCAAGTGGGTCGAATCTATTCCTCTTCGAAGCACCACTGGATTTACAATTGTTTCCTTCATCAAAGAGCACATAATATGCAGATTCGGAGTTCATAAGCACATCATCACAGATAATGGAACTCCTTTTGCCAATCAAGATGTTGAGAAGCTGTTCAATAAATATGGGATCAAACAAATCTTCTCTACGCCTTACTATCCACAAGGAAATGGTCATGCAAAAAGTACCAACAAGACTTTGATCAGGATTATCAGTCGGACAATTCATGACCATCCTCGATCGTGGTATGAGAAAATTACCCATGGCTCTGTGGGCTTACAGAACTGCACCCAGGAGCTCGATCGGTACTTCACCATATTCCCTCGTCTATGGAGCTGACGCCATACTTCCAGCAGAAATCAAAATTCTCTCAGCCAGGATTGCAGCATCCAGTGGCGTACAATGGGATGAGGCTTAAATCTCCAAATCAAGAATCGCTGAATTGGATATGCTCGAATCAAGGAGAGCCAAGGTGGAAAAATATGTAGAAGCTTACAAACAGAGGATCTCCAGAGCCTACAACAAAATGGTAAGACCTCGAACATTTCAAGTAGGAGATTTGGTATTAAAAACGGCAAAGCACATTCAAAAAGACATGTCTGCTCCTAAGTTCTCATCTAAATGGGAAGGGCCATATGTTATTATCAAAGCAGTGTCTAGCGGATACTACAAAATTTTAGCAATCAATGGAGGAAAGTAAGGAAACATCATCAATGGAAAACGGATCAAAGCTTATTATGCCTGATCCATGAAACAAACTACCTCTTCATCATTTCAAGCATTTTCAAAATGTAATTTCATTCCTCCAAAGAGCATGCGAATGCTCCTTTGTTCATTAAACATTTCATAAATGAGCAAAATTCATTCACGCCATGATCAATTATTTCACCTAACTAGAACTTCAGATTTATTCAAAAACAACAACCACAAATGCTCACTCAGAGCAAACCATCCAGCAACGGATAATCCCTGTAAGAAGCCTCGTTAAGCTTTTTCTGAAAAATCTTGGTCTTTGCCTTCAAATCTTCCACCGCTTTCTCAACCCTTGCTGACTCCAGAGCCAGTATCCTCTCCTCATCCAGTAAAACAATATTCATGGAAATTGCATCAGCAACCTCTGCCGCCTTATGAACCTTGATTATCTCAAGACGCCGACGGAGCCAGCTTACGTTGAATCGCAATATCTCAGAATTCGAGATCATTTCATCCCATTTGTGCAGTTCATGGTTTTTGACGTCTCGCAAGTGCATCTGGTTCATTTCCTCGATGATCGGCAATAGCCCTGCTACCGTGGTTAAAAGGGTTGGAAGAAAACCTTTCCACACTTCTGTGGTAGCAATGTGACCATACTTCTTCCATATCTTGGTGTATAGAGACGCATGAAATTTGGGAATCACGAATCCGCCGACCACTTCATTGTCTGGGAAGGTATTATTCAATGGATCTTCGAATAAGAGTCCAGCGGTTGGGTATTCACGAGCATGGACACTGTCTCCAGTCTCCACGGATTCTGCAGAATCTTCACATGCCTGGTTGCTGCTTTCCTCAACCTCAACCACGGTCACGGACTTTCCACTCTTTCTTCGCCTAGCGTCGACGATGACACGGACATCCGCCTATGATGAATCGAAAGAGTGTTAATCCCGGGACTCAGTACAATCTCAAGAGTTATAGGTTTACTTACAGACGATCCAGCTTCAGCACGAGCCGATCCATACCAGGCAGGAGCTCTAACGGTCCGCTTAGGCTTTGCATTATGAGGAGTAGCATTCTTCTTGTCCTACAACAAATCATTCTTTTGTGATCAACAATCTCGATCGAAAAAAGAAGAAGAAGAAAAGAGAAGAAGAAGTGTACAACTTACTGAGATAGACGTTGCTATTTCACGCTTCGACTGAAGATCATCTTGAAAAGAAATACTATTGCTCGACATGATAGCAAGGAGGTAGGATCAAAACTTCTCTGCGCGGTGAAACTAACTCAGGAATGGAAGAAACATTTTCTTGGATCACAGATTTGGAGTCTTGAAGATATATATATATCGGATAGTCATCACTCGCGAATAGTCAATTCAGTTACGAGTTTCGCTGAAACCCTGGGCTTCAAAGATCCATACTGAAGACGTGGAGGAAAATAACACACTGGGGACTGACCATCACGGGTCATAGGATGGGACACGTGGCCTTGTACACGTTAAGAATTCTCAGCCGTCTGTTATGTTACTTCTCATGAAAATCGATAGGTCATGATGAATTTGGATGTGTGGACATTGGTCCATGTCATGGATTAGAAGAAATCGACGTTAACAAAATGTTCATCATTCAGAAGAAAAGTCTAATTGAAGTAAAGTCACTTAAACAGTTAAAAGAAGGATATCCACCATGAAGACTAAAAGGGAATGCTCTAACGTTTAAAGAAGATAGAAATAAAACTACTCGTCGGACTCATCGTCATCACTGTCCTTCTCGGGGTCTTCGTCACTATCCTTCTCGGAATCATCTTCTTCAGAGACACTGTCAGAATAATTGGTGAAGTCTGGTGGACGGAAGATAATATCATCACCATCTGAATCCGAGTCCTCTTCTGCTGCAGCTTCAGCTTCAATTTTCTTCACCATCCTCTGATGCTCTCTTTCATATCGATCGGGCTTAATGTAACGCTCGGATGGTTCCCATGTGATCTCTTCTTCAGAAGCATCAACATCAGAATCAGAAGGCACCCCATCCAAGAATTGACGCTTCTCCTCAACCCTCTGTCTCTTACGCCGGGTGCGATATTTTTCACGTTGACGGGCATCCTCCTTTTTGTCTTCAGCTCCTCTTTTTTCGAGTTCAGCAAAAGAGACTCTTCGCTCACCAAGGGAACATTAGGCTTCTCCCATTCATGGGAAACCTTAGCCTTTTATTTCGCTAAAGGGGTGTCAGAATCCTCATCAGAAGAGACAGAGGAGGAAGAGGAATACCAGTAATCGTAACTGTTGTTGTTGTTGGTCGACATTTTCTGGAACCGGAAGATCAAAGATTACTACTATGTAAAACAAACCAACATCAGCAAAAAGGGTAACTCTGAACTCTTACCTCTTTACAATTCTACTAATGGTAGTAGTTATGCCGTAAGAGTTAACACGATAAAGTTAGTTCGTCTCCTAAAACCTGCGATAACGAATGAAACTTTATTAATTTCCGAAACTGATTTTTCATAAAATCACGAACACAATTTTCATAATGTGAACATTCACAAAACTAACCTACGAAGTTTATAACAATAAAACATTTTATCATAAATATATTGTCTATCTTCGAAGGTTCCTCAAAACACACGTTTTGATTTTTCAAAACAGCAATTAATGCAACATTGCTCACATAAATTCTCAAGGATTTTTATCTAATAAAAACAAATTCATGCAAATAAAATATACCATCATATTTTACACAATATATGTCACGGCTGCATATATATATATATATATATATATATATATATAAACTATTTTTCCTTCGTATCGTCGTTATTTGTCTTTAATACGAAGGTTTATTTCAAAAATATTGTGAAAGCTCACATCTCATACATATGATAAAGTTTTGTATTTACATGAAAGCTCATAAGAATAATTTTATCACTGGACACAAGTTCATCATATGAATTTTCCTTCGAGTCGTCGTAATTTGTCTTTAAAACGAAGGATTATTTCGATTTCGTGAAAATTTACTCCTTTTATGATAAAACCGTGGTACACATGAAATCTCATACACTAAGTTTTATCACTGGACCTAGGTCCATATACTAAAAAAAATATCTCTTAAATCAGGGATTATAGTTAGTTTTCAAAACTAACGATCGAACGAACATACGTTTTCAAAATCGAGGGTTTTTTTCATAAAACTCACACTAATATACACACATGTATATAACTTTTTCATGATCAAAGCATGAACAACTCTCGGACATCAGAAAAAGAAAAAAAAAACGCACCTGGGCGAGTTGGCCGGAATTTGGTCGGCGACGACGGCGGCTGACGGCGGCGGGGGCGTTGAGTTCAGGAGATTTTCTCCTGTTCGTGAAGATGAGGGCGTGATGGAGAACTGGTCGTGGAGGAATAAAAAAAATGGGATTAATCCCTTTTATACTTTTTTTTTTTTAAATTTCCAGACCCTAATTTTCCAAGGATTTCCTTATTGGGCTCGACCCGCGAATCCTAACTGACCACGGACTCGTCGTCCAAACCAGCGGTTCAACACCAATTTATGCTCATCAAACGACGCTCCAATCATGACATTAAAGCCTTCATCAAGTCGTGGTTTGCTCATGCTCTCTAAATCCGGTAACGTATCAACTTACGACTAAGTTCAAATACTGGTATTATTATTTATGGCCGGAAAATCACCATTTAATGCTGATTGAGGAACACAGCTTTCCTCAGTAAGCAGTGGACTTAATGTAGATGGTGGATTTTCGACAAGGGCTAAAATCGTAAACTCATAATTATACGAAGCTCTGGTCCAGCAATCAGACGTGAGTATCGAGACATGGGTCTCTCATGAATTCTCAACGGAGAGTACTTTCTCTCAGAGTACATGTATATATGTAGTCTCACGGCCAGACAACGGCATATCTCATGAATACTGAACACTTTCAGTGATTATTTCTATATAGTATCACGAGATGGACGGCTCCTAGACAGCTTGCTCTGCTAGTATAGAGCGATAACCTCTTCAGGAACAAAAAACGAGTTTACCCTGACTATATAAAGGATATGACTTACCGAAAAGCTCATATCAGGATAATTAATGCTCCTAGACAGCTTGATCTGCTAGTATAGAGCCACAAAGTTAATTATTCCTAATTAAGATTAATTCTGCCGTGACATTCACTATTGAATTCCCAGAATAATATATTATTGCTCATATTCCATGGTCGAATCCACCACTGGTCCCATGGAATTGCAATAACAATTGCTCCTATTCCATGGTCGAATCCACGACTGGTCACATGGAATGGCAATAACAATTGTTATGATTCTATGATCGAATCCACGACTTGATCTCATAGAATAGCAATAACTATATTATCTCATTACTCCGATTTCATGACCGAATCCACAACTGGTCTCATAAATGGTAATAGATAAATCTTAATTACTCTGATTCTATGGTCGAATCTATGATCCCATGGAATGGTAATGCTCACTTTATTATTCTGAATTCGTAGTCGAATCCTCAGCTGATCCTATGAATTAATAATAAACATCTTATTACTCAGTTTTGTGAATTATTCTCCACTGAATTCCATAATTAGTAATAAATAATCAACAACCGGGCATCTGAGCTACCTCTACGCAAGCCCCGATTCAAATGGTGAAAGTGTGTTCAACGACGATGCACTAACAATCACCTCATGAACGAGTATCTCGAAATACAACGAAACGATGAACCTATGCAAAATAGGGAACAAAATAATAAATAATTAAAAATATTGACCAAGGTGCTGGGAGCACGGACACACGACTGACCGACCGTGTCATGGTCAATCCCACGCCAGTTTTATATTTTTAATACATTTTTATTATTTTCTATGATTTGATGAAAATTCTCTCATTTGATCGAATCTCCTTCGTCTCGAGGAAACTCCTCGGGTTCATGATGTTTTCGTAAACCCATAAAAAATAATATAAAATTAAGGAAAAAAGTGTGGGGTGTGACCATTGGCCAACCGGCCATGCCTTGGTCCCAGACGGCCCTACACCTCACGGTTCCTTATTATTTTATTATTATTTCCCTAATTTCATGAAAATCTCATTGATTTCATGGTATTTTTGAACAAATCATCAAATAATAAAATAAAATAAAATTATGAAAACTTGTGGGACCGGGCCCCTAGCCGGCCGGCCATGCCCTAGCCGGTCCCACACGCCCCTTTTTTTTATTATTTTATTATTAGTTTTCCTTGATTTCATGGTATTTTTCTCAAATTAGGAAAAATTCCCTCAATTCATCAAAAATACATGAAAAATACACAAAAATTAGGGAAACTCGTGGGACCGGGCCCAAGCCGGACGGCCATGCCTTCCACGGTCCCACACGCCCTTATTTTTATTATTTTAATATTTTTTGCTTCCTTCAACTCATGAAAACTCCTTCAATTCATGGAAACTCCCTAAATTCATCAAATTTCTCAAAAATTCATGAATTTTCATAAAATCATAAAAATATTATAAAATTAAGGAAAAGGCACCACGGGACCGTGGTCACGACCGACCGACCATGCCTTGACCACGGAGGTCCCTCGCCTCCTCATTCCTTATTATATAATTATTTTCTATCATCTCATGAAGTTTCCCTCGTTTCAGCAAAACCCTAATTTTGACATATTTTCTCGAATGGACGCTTAATTGCACGCCAGAAAATATCAAAATTCTCAGGACTAAGACGCGGACGCCTTGGGGACGCGAGCACGTTATATTGACCGACCAAGATTAGATCTTTGGCTCACGGAATCCGGTCCCATCAATTTTCATAGTTTTGACCTAATTTGCACAATTGCACGTATTAGGTCCAAAACTCTTCCAAACACTTTGGATTTTCATGAAGTGATCATCAGGCGGTCAAGTGACTACCCAGGGCCGGTTTCATGACCCCATGGTCGGTCCCTCACTCCGTCATAATTAATTAGGTTTTCTCACCTAAGGCTCAGACGAGCATTTTCGAATAAATGATCAAACCAGCATTTAATCATTCTTTCACCAACAAGTCGTCAACTCTTCAGGAGTTCTTTTTATTTGCTCACGTGAGCATATGGACACTACATGGTTGGTCCACGGTCCCATGTAGTCGCTCCCTCCTTCGTTCCATGGTTAAACTTCTGACGAACCATGAATTGATCATCAATTGATCAAATTAGGGTTTCTGAATCCAAGGATCATCATTCCAGATTCCAACCTTAATAATTTTACAACGACCTCATGGTCATTAATCTTATTAATTATGCTCGGTTCAACAACCAGTACTTTAATTAATATTTTAGTCACGCTGCCAATAATCCATCAGATGAGCAACACTTGCTCAGATGATAAATATTTGCTCAAACCAAGGAATATTGGTTCAACAATCAATATTCAACGATCCATCGAATGAGCAATACTTGCTCACTTCATCGTAATAACTATACCTTTGTCTCATGACATGTTCAATTCATGAGTTTCAGAACATCATGTTCAACTCAGCAACTACATGGACTCATCATCCCATCAAACCATGAAGTCATCAATTGACTAACAAACCACGAGACGTCAATCGTGTCACTTTGGGGGGATATCACTTAGGGTTTTGGTCTGGCGGTCTACGACACGTGTGTTCAAACACACGATGGAATGTGAGCAAGTCGTGCAATCAAGTTGAAGGAATTCATGAGGTAGTGGGTGGAAAATCGACCAAGTCTCCACACGTTGAGAAACTAGTTTAAAACACGATCTCCACTTCCCCACTCCTTGATTCCATCAACTGTCACACTTCATGGGATCATGGTGTCTAAAATTCCAGCAATATAAATAAGTCTCTGAATCATGATTGAAGGATCGGCATCAACAGTATCATCAATCTCACGTCTCATCGACAACACAAGATCATCAACTCATCGATTGAGCAATTACTCTCAACTGAGCAATTTCAATCATTCAGAGCTTATCATATTCAGAATTTACACACCCACAATCTTTGATTACCATTGATTCCACACATTTCTCAGCTTCCCTCCTACAGATCAACCCATCTCCCTCTTTGCGACCGAATTTACTCTGGAACGGTCATTGTCTTGATTTAGGCCAGAGTACTACAGATTGATCTATCGAATTCAAAGCACCCCCTTTGCAGCGGTGCATCTGTGTGAGGTTTAACATTTCGCTCGGTTCGAGGAGTCTCCTCCGTACGGTCGTCTCCTCAATTCCTTAAAAACCAGCAAGTCGTTTTTCCCCATCTACAAATGGAGAAT
This sequence comes from Papaver somniferum, assembly GCF_003573695.1. Taxonomy (NCBI): domain Eukaryota; kingdom Viridiplantae; phylum Streptophyta; class Magnoliopsida; order Ranunculales; family Papaveraceae; genus Papaver; species Papaver somniferum. The sequence continues at coordinate 132,299,414 of NC_039360.1, read as the reverse complement.
CGTTCACTGGACGAAAAAACACGAAAGAAAATCATCGGTCAGGTTTTAAGATTTCAACCCTAATTTTCCCCCTTCTATCTCGGTGTTAATTTGATGTTTCTGAATAAAACAATTAAACTGAAGAAAACAATTAAGTGAAAATTGGTTTCTTACAAAAGGAATTTCAACCCTAGATTTGGTTTGTTTCTTAGCTATTTGTTCTCTGAGAATTCTGATCCATATGATATGTTCTTTTTGCCATTTTTTTTTGGAATTTTGTTTGTTTGATTTCTCTTTCACCGGCTTATCTAATTCTTCACAGGAATTGATGTTTCATACAGAAGTATGTCTCGAGTACATGGATTTTGATGTTGAAAGTCAAGTCTCTTTATATAAAGGTATTCATGTGTATTATTCTTCCGATTAATTTTTATTTTATTTTTCGTTCTATTTAACTGCATATCTGTGTAGGGGACCAAACCATCATATTTAGGGTATTAGAGTACTAGATTGGCGTCTCAACCATCAACTGTTGTTGGAGATGATGTTACTCCTCTACATTATGCTTCTTCACATGCTTAATAGGGGAATGCACAAAGACCAGAAGAACATAATATAATATGGAAAATTTGATGCTCATTGTAGGAAGATGATGTGGTCATTGCTGTATTAATAAACTTGCCTCTGATAATTTATGACTGTAGAGAAAAAAACTCGATTTAATTGAATGCTCTACCATGGTATTAATATGATCTAATTTGGGTTTGTTTTGTTGGGTGGAAAGAAAGGTATTATGGTTGTCTGCACAAGTTTTGACTGTGATTTGTACTCAAGAACACAAATCTGCTTTAAGGGATTCTTTACAATGAAGAGATTTCTTGCTTGATATTGTAGAGTTACTCCTCTAGATGGGCTCTAATAAAATTTGTAAGATTGTTGCGATTTAGGGTCTTAGGTTTATGCAATGGCAGTAGAAAACCTATATAGTTTGTTAGAATTTGTCCTTATTTTTTTGTTATTATTTTCACTCTTTATTTGGAGTTATTAACTTTTGATTTATACCATTGTGTTTTAATTTCGATATTTTTGATATCGGTAATTAACTACGAGTTTTTTGTTTTCCAGGTACGCGTCAACATATCTTTGCTTGCAAGGCTGCCTATCAGTTTGTTACATAACATCAATATTTTGGGTATATCATAAGATTGACTAAGTGTTGTATCGGATTAGACCCCAAGATTTTACATAATATGTTTGTGATGTGATTTTTTTATGTGATTATTATGTCCTAGATTTGAGAGAATGCTGCTTGAAGGGTGATTTTTTGGGTGTGTGCTTGCTCTTAATTGAGAACTGCCACAAACGAAACCAACTTCATTAATGATGAATTAGTTTTAGTCTCCAGCTGAATTGTAGGGGTCGCCAAATTCAGGATTTAGTTTCTTGAATTGGTGTTTCGTATTCGATGCCCAACGTACAAGGATTATCATAAGTTGTGAAAAAAAATGTAAGCACCAAATTTCTAGATTGTGAACATATGTATGAACTACATCTCAACTACAAATTTGGTTTTTGTTGACTATCAGCATTTTTAACTTAATGTTTAATGGATTCTTACGGTTCAGATGATCTAAACATATTAATTACTACTTGCAACATACTTATACAGTTATTCTGATTGCTATTCCATACATATTCAGTTATTCTGATTACTATATTATTCATTTATCTTCCATAGATGGTTCATCTGTTTAAAAAGCAGGGAAATCGGTCCTTGCGGTTGTCAAGGCTGAATACACTCCATGCGCAAGGAGAGGCCAACAGATCATAATATGATCCTAATTAAGAAATTGAGGATGACCACGTATATCCGTGGTGACAGGCCTGTCTTATGCGACAAATGTATTTCACTCCTTTCACAAGTGTTGAAGTTGCAACCAGAGATAATCATGGAGTTCCAAGGTATCGTTGAGACAGGTACTTATGTTGTTTAGTAAAAGCAAGAGAAGACTTTAGACGAATGTGATATCGTTGAACCTACAAACTCAGGTAATCCAAAAGATTAAATCATATTTTTGAAACCCTTATACAAGTACCAGATGCAAAATAATTTTTGTTTTAATAAAGAGTCCCCCTATACAAATAATGAAATTTCATTTGTGAAACTCCTATCTTTAATGATGGTAGCATTCTTTGTATTGGTGACCAGGAATGAATTTGATAATATGATTTTGGACCTAAAACTGCTATTGGTCCAAATATATGGCAATATTATGGCAAGAAGAAAGAGTTAATCAAGGTAAATCAAATCCTGAATTTGGTTTTTGTTGTGCAAAAGGAACAACAAGACTGTTATACTTAGAGAGATACTCCAATTTTTAAACACTTATTGCAACTCAGTGTAGTTGTATGTAATCAGGTAAAAAGTATTGTTGAGAGCATAGAATCTTTAAATGATATTCCTAAAATCATTAGACACGAATAGAGTTCATGTTACATGTCATTTGTTGTCGATGCTATAGGTTGATTACGTATGCAATTTAAAATCATTAATTGTTTCCAGGTACTTGTTGTTAGAGCATAGCTCGGTCAACCTCGCATGCGTTGCTATATCAAGCATGTTTGTCAATGTTAGTGATCAAAACTATAAAGTCTTGATTTCTAGCCTATTAGCTAAGTCTCAGACTAGGATAGGAAAAGTGTAGTTGATCTCAAGGACTTCATGGTGATTCAACGACAACGACGAAGATATACACCAAGGAACCGTAGAACTTCATCAACAAAAAGGTATGTGAAGACTTGAACTTATCTATCACTCGAAAGTCTATCTAATCTTCTCCTACTTCTTATGAGACAAAAGTCGTATGCTATATAGACTAGATTATATACACTTGATATTTTGAGTTGAGTATTCATTGCTTATCTTTTACTCGAAATCATGTGTTAGTAAAGTGTTTCGATTTGATCAGGTTTATCTTCACCTAGTGATGAAAGTCATGAAAGTTTCAATCACTTTGGAAATTGCTCTGACGAGAAAGGTCTGTTGTTCTTCATGACTGAATATCGCCCTCTGAGAATGTTTCAATGATTGAAATGAGAGTTTAGATCACATAACCATGTATTCCTTGAACCGAAGTTTTCGAACTTTTTTGATCAAGAGAAATCGGTAGGATTGTGGAATTGGCTTGCCAAGTCCGCGAACTGACGGAAGTTCTCGACCGAAAATTTCTGCTGGGATTTCCAAAACTCGTTTGTGTGCTAAATCTGCGAACCCAGTATGCGAACTGGTGGAAGTTTTCGACCCGAGAATTTCTGTTGAGTTTGGAAAACTCAACCGATTAACTTAACTCCACGAACTTGTTTGTAAGCTTAAGAGGTTATGATCTAAAGATGTGCTCTGAACATCAAACATTAATTATTAAGGAATGTTTTATGCAGACCGTGGCTATAATGTTCATGAGCCGATTTTAATCGAATCGAATCATCTTTGTTTCAATTGTGTCTTGTGTAGTTACATAAGATCTCATAGCAATTGAACAACTCTTAACTAGTTCATTTGAGTCAATTGAACTAGTTATGGTGAAGAAGAACATGATTAATATGATATGCTCATATGGTTGACCTTTTGGGTTATCATGTTGAACCAACATACGTGTACTCGTTTGGGCATGGTATTCTCAAACCCAGTAAATATGTACCCAAGTGTGTGTGACAAGCTATGTCTTTCGATCTAACGGTTGAGAGATATTGGATTGAATCTAAATCAGGTTTTCATCTAATGGTGGATAGAGTTTGCTTTGTACCTAAGGCAAAACCCTGATTTGAAAGGCTATATATAGGAGACATCTAGCTAGAGCAAAACTTAATCCCCACACGTCTGTGTGATACTAGTGCGCTCGCGAGAGTCGATCTCCATTAACTCTTGAGTTTCTTCTCTAATCTCGGGTTAGCGACTTAAAGACTTCATTGGGATTGTGAAGCCAGACCGATACTACTTTTATTGTAGTTGTGTGATCTGATCTTGCATCTTCTATCGTACGAGTACAATCGATTGATTGGCTTGAGATCGTGAGAGTTCTCCGATAGGCAAGATAAAGAAGTCACAAACATCTTCGTCTCACTGTTTGTGATTCCTCGACAATCCGCTTGTGTAGTCGGGAAGGATTGTAGAGAGGTGATTGATTAATCTAGGTTGTTCTTCGCAAATATAAGTCTGGATTATCAATTGGTTCCTGTTACCTTGATTTTATATCTAAAGACGAAACAAAACCTAAGGTTTATCTGTGGGAGACAGATTTATCCTTTTGATAGCCTTTTCTGTGTGAGACAGATCTGTTTATTATCAAGTCTGTGATTTTGGGTTGCAACAACTCTTGGTTGTGGGTGAGATCTACTAAGGGAATCAAGTGCGCAGTATCCTGCTGGGATCATAGGCGTAGGAGTACAACTGTACATTGGATCGGTGGGAGACTGATTGGAGTTCAATTATAGTCCAGTCCGAAGTTAGCTTGGAGTAGGCTAGTGTCTGTAGCGGCTTAATACAGTGTGTATTCAATCTGGACTAGGTCCCGAGGTTTTTTTTACATTTGCGGTTTCCTCGCTAAAAAACTTCTGGTGTCTGTGTTATTTCTTTTCCGAATTATATTTTATATAATAGAAATAATACAGGTTGTGCGTTCGTGATCATCAATTGGAAATCCAACCTTTGGTTGTTGATTGATATTGATTGATCCTTGGAAATTGGTCTTTGGTACCGTCCAAGTTATTCCTTGTATTTGATAAAGACTCGCTATTTATTTTAGCTTGAGTAGAAATCAAATCAAGAGAGAGATATTAACTCCTTTAGATACTTTTATCTAGATTGAGTCTGATTGTCTAGTTGATTCTCTAGCAAAGTATTTCGGAGTTAGTCCATACAGATTGCTAAGCGAAATATTGGGTGTTGTTGTTAGACCCCCGCTTTTTCAATTGGTATCAGAGCAGGCAAACACATTAAAGACCTTACAAGTCTGTGTTTGTGGCGATCTGACTATATGGACAAGAGTACTATCTCTAATAAACGCGTCACCAGTAATAAATATTCTCTCTCGTCTAAATCTATTAAAGAGAAAAGTTCATTCTTGAATATAGAAAAACCTTGTGGTTTGACGAGACAGACAAACAATGGCATGAGTGTTCATGATTACCCTTCGAAAGAGACCTTCTCTTCTAATGAATGGGATACAGCTGAAGAGAGTAAATTGATTCTAAATCTTGTTAGAATTCAATCTGTTAAATTGAAACACCATGTCAGTGTTCTCCTTGGTATTGTTAAATATTGTAAAGTCCATGGCAACTCTGAAGATCAGTCTTCATGCTTGACTCTTGAGACCATTCCTGAAAAGGAAATTGTGATGAAAATCCTCAGATCACTGCCATCTAGATACGAATCTAAAAGACATGCCATCGTTGAAGGAAATAACCTTAATACTCTTTCGCGAAACACAATTGTCGGAAAAATTAGAACTTTCGATCGCGAATATATGGCAAGAGATGATCATCAATTGATTGGCAACTGTATCACCTGTCCTGATCATAAGTCTTGTCATCCGAAATTGACGAAAGAGAAAAATGAGAATTGCTTTATTTCTACGTTGTCTCTGTTTATACAAAAACTTAAGAAAATCCTCATACGTAGTAAAAGAAAGTCTCAAAAGGAAACTTCGTTAGTCAATATAAAAGATAAGAATACCAAGAAGAGCCATACTAATGAAACTAGTCTTGTGTGTGTTCAAGTCTCTTCAAAAAATCCTGAAACTGAGGTAAGAGAGATAACTAAAGCATGGATGAATACTCTTGATTATTGTCCTGAGAAAATCTATGATTGCTCTCTCAGTCTTTTTGCTGAAAATCATTCTCATGATTCTGTGGATCAACAAACCTCTCCTGATTTTGTATTGAACTCCAGGAGTTTCTCGGAAAAGATTATACCAAATCGCTTTGTTCAGTTGAGTTCATCTCAGGATCATCTTAGCACGTCAAATAAAAAACAGTCCCTTCTGGCTAACCGTTGTATGACGAAAAAAGAAAGGAAATCCTCCCTTCATCAAAAGGCGTTTTCAAAGACGGTGCGGGATTGGAAAAGATCAACAGTCAAGTTTTTTAAAACTGTGATTACATTGGATGGGAAAGTTCTTCGTAATTCTCCTTCTCAAATGGATAAGCAGAAACCTAGTACAATGAGTGGTTTCTCTCTCTGCAGGATTTATCCCAGTCCAAACTTGGATTGGAGGCCTTGTGCTCAGTAATCTTGTTGAAAAATGGTTCTTGTGTTTCTTCCTCTTACACAAGAATCATGATATACAAGAGTACTGTGATATAATTTGTGTGTGCTTCTACCAGGTCGTGTTCATAAACGACTCCACATTTTCAGGTAACCAACTTATGTTAGGGTTTGGTAAAAAGGGTGTTTCTGGGATTTCTACTCCCTGGTTTCTTTTTAAGCAATACCTATTCTACTTTCTCATTTCATCTTCTCTACCATGTCCTCCTCTAGTCTTTCAAGTAAAGAAAGTGATGTATGGACGGTTATGTTTCCTTCAAAGAAGATTCGTTTCGACTCTTCTGATAATGAGACATGCTATGACAAACATGTCTCTTCTTCTGATGAGAACCCTACTGTCTCTCAGTTTGATAAGCTCTATTTAACAATGAATCTCGTCTTGGAAAAAATTCGTGCTCTGGAAAATGAACTTGAAGTTTCTTCCAAAAGACTTGAAGAGAAAATGGATAGTCTTGAATCAAGGCTTGACCTAATCGAAGATGAGCTTGAAGAATATAGGGAATAAGAGAAGAATATTCAAAGTAAGTGAAATGATTTACAAGAGGTTTAGATACCTAGTATATCTTATTTTTGGTTTTGATGGAAGAATAACTAGTGTTTTGAATAGCGATGATTGTGACTAACATAGCTATCATTGTTTTCATTCTCTTGTGTTTATTTTTTAGGTTTATTTATTAAATTCTAAAAAATATTGGAGGATGATGATTATCGCAGTATTTTCTTGGTTTATTATATTGCAATATTTTTATGGGATATGTATTGTTTGCGTCCGTGAACTTGAAGGTCCCATATTTTATCAAAAGTAAAGTCGTTCATGAATTGGTATTCGTATTGATGAAATAACGAATGGACTTTTGATATATACAAAATTTATGCCTATGCAATCATGTATTTGATGAAAATAGGATTAAATCTTTTGTATGACAAGGATAAAGTCTATTATGTTGTTATGCATATAATGATGCAAAGATAGAATAGATCCTTGTGTACTATCCACTGTATTGATCTTCGTTGATCCATCTTGCTATGTCTTACCGTGAAGGCTCCATTGTGTGTCTTATGTTGATCACCTTACAACTAAGTCGATTAACCTTGACTTTGTTGGTTGTTCCGTAAGATGCTATATGTTGAGCATTATGAACTAAATTAATCATCCTTGGTTATTTAGTTTGTACTCCATAGGTTTTTCTTCTTATGTTGAGTACATGTACGGTTAAGATGGTCATGTTCCATGATAATCTTAGTCGGGGTTCGTAATCTCTTTTATGTTGAGCCCAAAATAATTAAATTGATTACTTCGGTGATTAGTTTGGTTGTTTGCTTTCCAATTGGATTAATTATAGGCTCTCTTGTAATTAATATAGTTGAGTTTTCATATATTCCACAAGCTCTTGTGTTGAGTATATGAACGGCTACACTATCATGTTTTATTAGTTAATGTAGTCACGTATTCAGTAAGGTTTTCCTTATGTTGAGTACTTGAACGGTTAAGTTAGTCACCTCCATATGATTAACTTAGTCGTAGAATGTTGCTCCGTGAGTTTACTTATGTTGAGCACTTTCAATTAAATTGATCACTTTTGTGGTTTTGATTCAATTGCGTATTCCAGTTAGAATATTCATGGGTTTACTTATGAGTATTTTGATTGAGTTTTGGATATAAGAAATCATTCACATGGTTTTTGGTGTCCAAATAAAATCCTTATTTTCTTTCGAAATTAAGGTCGCTCTTGTTGTTCCTTTAGGAATGACATCAAATGGGGAGAGTTCTTTTAAACTTGTGCTTAATGGTAATATCTTGCGGGGAGTGCGGCTGTGGAATTTTATGGGGGTTATCTTGCGTCTTACAAATCCTTGATGAATGTTGTTAGCTTAGGCTATAAGATTGCATCTAAATTAAGATGATATGTTGTCTTTCTTTTGGTCATGAAATGTCTCTTGTGGAAATTTCATTATGAACCCGTTCTTGTACCTTTGCCAATTTTATTGACAAAAAGGGGGAGAAATATTGTAGGTCACACTACAAATACATATGGTTTTCGGATCATTGTGTAAGGGGGAGTGGTTTCCATGATCGAGATGGAGTATTGACTAAGGGGGAGTGATACATATCACACAATATTATTGTTAAAGTCGTGATGCAATTGGACTTCGATCTTCATAATAATACTATGACACTGTATAATAATGATCGATAATCTCGATGTCTCTCATTGTTATAGCTACGAATCTTCAACATCGGTGATACTAAACTTACAACCTTTGGGATCATTGGAGTACTTGGAAGGACGAAGATTTCAAGGAACGTTGAAGATTGGACTATGGAATAAGAGCCACTAAAGTTTACCTTTTTTGTATTCCATATGTATTAATAGTTTTGTCACTAAAATTGACAAAGGGGGAGATTGTTAGAGCATAGCTCGGTCAACCTCGCATGCGTTGCTATATCAAGCATGTTTGTCAATGTTAGTGATCAAAACTATAAAGTCTTGATTTCTAGCCTATTAGCTAAGTCTCGGACTAGGATAGGAAAAATGTAGTTGAGCTCAAGGACTTCATGGTGATTCAAAGACAACGACGAAGATCTACACCAAGGAACCGTGGAACTTCATCAACAAAAAGGTATGTGAAGACTTGAACTTATCTATCACTCGAAAGTCTATTTATTCTTCTCTTACTTCTTATTAGACAAAAGTCGTATGCTATATAGACTAGATCATATACACTTGATATTTCGAGCTGAGTATTCATTGCTTATCTTTTACTCGAAATCATGTGTTGGTAAAGCGTTTCGCTTTGATCAGGTTTATCTTCACCTAGTGACGAAAGTCATGAAAGTTTCAATCACTTCGGAAATTGATCTGACGAGAAAGGTATGTTGTTCTTCGCGACTGAATATCGCCCTCTGAGAATGTTTCAATGATTGAAATGAGAGTTTAGATCACATAACCATGTATTCCTTGAATCGGAGTTTTCGAACTTTGTTGATCAAGAGAAATCGGTAGGATTGTGGAATTGGCTTGCCAAGTCCGCGATCCCAGTCCGCAGACTCATTCCGCGAACTGATGGAAGTTCTCGACCGAGAATTTCTGCTGGGATTTCCAAAACTCGTTTGTTTGCTAAGTTCGCGAACTCAGTCCGCGAACCCAGTCCGCGAACTGGCGAAAGTTTTCAAACCGAGAATTTCTGCTGAGTTTGGAAAACTCAACCGATTAACTTAAGTCTGCGAACTTGTTTGTGAGATTTAGAGGTTATGATCTAAAGATGTGCTCTGAATATGAAACATTAATTATTAAGGAATGCTTTATGCAAACCGTGGCTATAATGTGCCGATTCTAATCGAATCGAATCATCTTTGTTTCAATTGTGTCTTGTGTAGTTACATAAGATCTCATAGCAATTGAACAACTCTTAACTAGTTCATTTGAGTCAATTGAACTAGTTATGGTGAAGAAGAACATGATTAATATGAGATGCTCATATGGTTGACCTTTTGGGTTATCATGTTGAACCAACATACGTGTACTCGTTTGGGCATGGTTTTCTCAAACCCAGTAAATGTGTACCCAAGTGTGTGTGACAAGCTATGTCTTTCGATCTAACGGTTGAGAGATATTGGCTTGAATCTAAATCAGGTTTTCATCTAACGGTGGATAGAGTTTGCTTTGTACCTAAGGCAAAACCCTGATTTGAAAGGATATATATAAGAGACATCTAGCTAGAGCAAAACTTAATCCCCACACGTCCGTGTGATACTAGTGCGCTCGCTAGAGTCGATCTCCATTAACTCTTGAGTTTCTTCTCTTAACTCGGGTTAACGACTTAAAGACTTCATTGAGATTGTGAAGCCAGACCGATACTACTTTTATCGCAGTTGTGTGATCCGGATCCCACTTTTCCACTTGCACCTGCTGACCGAGCTGAAGTTGTATTCTCTTCTCCAAGATCACAAACTACTGACCTATTTGACCAAGGTCTTCCTTATACAGCAGATTCTCATCCAATAGAATCCCGATTTGACCTGACATCCCCAACTTCTTATTATATCGAGGAACTAGCAAATCAATCATCTGAGAGATCTTTCATCTTCTATCGTACGAGTACAATCGATTGATTGGCTTGAGATCGTGAGAGTTCTCCGATAGGCAAGATAAAGAAGTCACAAACATCTTCGTCTCACTATTTGTGATTCTTCGAAAAACCGCTTGTGTAGTCAGGAAGGATTGTAGAGAGGTGATTGATTAATCTAGGCTGTTCTTCGGGAATATAAGTCTGGATTATCAATTGGTTCCTGTTACCTTGATTTTATATCTAAAGACGGAACAAAACCTAAGGTTTACCTGTGGGAGACAAATTTATCATTTTGATAGACTTTTCTGTGTGAGACAGATTCGTTTATTATCAAGTCTGTGATTTTGGGTTGCAGCAACTCTTAGTTGTGGATGAGATTAGCTAAGGGAATCAAGTACGCAGTGTCCTGCTGGGATTAGAGGCGTAGGAGTATAACTGTACCTTGTATCAGTGGGAGATTGGTAGGGGTTCAACTATAGATCAGTCCGAAGTTAGTTTGCAGTAGGCTAGTGTCTGTAGCGGCTTAATACAGTGTGTATTCAATCTGGACTAGGTCCCGGGGTTTTTCTGCATTTGCGGTTTCCTTGTTAACAAAACTTCTGGTGTCTGTGTTATTTCTTTTCCGCATTATATTTTATATAATAGAAATAATACAGGTTGTGCATTCGTGATCATCAATTGGAAATCCAGCCTTTGGTTGTTGATTGATATTGATTGATCCTTGGACATTGGTCTTTGGTACCGTCCAAGTTATTCCTTGTATTTGATAAAGACTCGCTATTGATTTTAGCTTGTGTAGAAATCAAATCAAGAGAGAGATATTAACTCCTTTAAATACTTTTATCTAGATTGAGTCTGACTGTCTGGTTGATTCTCTAGCAAAGTATTTCAGAGTTAGTCCATACATATTGCTAAGCGAAATATTGGGTGGTGTTGTTAGACCCCCGCTTTTTCACTTGCATTAACGGTCTTAACTTGGTGTCTACTCTGCATTTTAGGCACCAAATCAACTGCTATATTCATTAGAGACAACCATATTCAGGACTTACGAATATTAATTCATGTTAAAACAGAAAAACTCAGACATCCAACCGACAGTAAACTTGAGCTGCAAATTTAGATATGTAAAAAATGATGTTAAACTATTAGGCTGGGTCTAACCGTGGTCCAAGATTCAAGTTATTTCTTGGATCCATGTCACCAAAATACAACGCCTGGGCGCAATGGAAATCCGAGATTCCGTGTTGATACACGTTTTAAACCTGCGCAGCACGCAGTTTGTAACCGCGTTTCTTAAGAATACTCAAAAATGCGGTTACAAACTACGTATTGACTGGGTTGACCGGTCCATGCGCTGTTTCAAACTGCGTATTGACCATGTTGATCATGTTGACCGGTCAAAGCGCCGTTTCAAACTGCGTGCAAAAGGATATTCTCGTGGATTATTCTTTGATACGCTGATAAAAACTGCGTGTGATGCTTTTTCTATACGCAGTTTCAAACTGCATACCTTGGATACTTCCAACTTGGATCCAAGCTGAACGCCGCACTCACTCTGGATCCAAGCAACTGTAGCAACATTAACGACACTTGTACAGTGTATAATGTTGGATCTTGGAGGGGCATAAGAGCCAGCCTTAGTGCAAGGGTTAGATGCCGACCTTTGGTTGTTTACAGTTTCAGTGATTTGTTTCTTCTTTTTATTTCTTTTTTTGTTCCTTTTCTTTTTGGATAGGGGAGACAGAGGAGAGATGGTTTCTTCTTCATCTCCTTGGCTGAGTTACCCTAATAACGACAATTCTTACCGAGAAGAAAAACAAAAACAGGTTTATGATTTTCTGTGAAGATTAGAGATGTCAAGAACAAGGAAAGATGAAAACTTGGTTAGTAAACACGAATTATAGGGTTTGCTCTTTTAATTTTAGTTTTTCTTCTGTCCTTAATTCTTCCATTTAATCTCACTATGTTTTACTTTGGCATCAATTGGTTGGTACGTCCAGATATCCCTAGATATGATGATTAGCGATTTGATTGGAAAAAGGGTTTTGAAGTAATGGCTGTAGTAGCATCATCACAGCTTAATTTTGCTCGGTCTCCTACTTCGGGTTCTTGAAGCGTTCATTATTTTGAGAAATTGGAGCAGATTGGTGAACGGCAACGCACAATGGGTAAGTCTAATTTATGTTATTTTTGTTACGAACTGAAAAGGTGTTTGAATAAATACTATAGCTTAAGATTTAATAACTTTCTGAATCCCTCAAATCCGTTAATTTTATGTACTCAAAAACTCTTATAGTATTGGTTTTGGTTGAGAGTTTAGGCTAGCAAATATCAAAATTACCTTGAATTTGGCACATTTCTAAATTTGGAGAAATTGCGTCATTGATATTAGTGGTCCCATCACCCAACTGAAACTACTCTCCAATCCCATGCCGTAACAACATATCAAAGGCTCAAAACAGAAAAAAAAAATCACTCTGGAGAAACTAAGGAAATAATCTGCGGGTACTATAAGATTAGTGAACTATAGCACTCTGATAACTAAACGTGTATCCTAATGATATAAAAACAGTGCTACACATATGTTGAATTCAACATGGCAATATTCATAAAGAAGTGTAAAACATGAGCCTTTGATGGTAGAGATCAACTCATGCACAAGGGTGGCTTAGTCTTGAACAGATAATTTGCCCAGTTCATGAGGTATGCATATGCACATATTGGAAATCAGTTCAGTACTTATTATGGACCATAGTCAGCTTCATGTACTTAAACATCTGAACATATAAAACTGGAATTTTCCCTTTTAGTTTTACGGTTCAATCAGTTTTTTGTTGTAGCGTATATAAAACTGGAATTTTCCCTTTTAATGTTATCATTAAAATATATATATTGATGATAAAATTGATATTTTATGTTTGACGACATATTCTTTTTCCTTGACAAAGTGAGACTGAGACTGCAACTGTTAAAAACAAACAAATCTGCTCATGTAATTATGTACCTTAGAAACAAGAAAAGGGGATGGCAAGCTTAGAGTGGGCAGTGATGGAAAAGATTAAAGACGTTTATGTTAATGGTTTAAATTCTTTGTTTTTTAGCTCTCGCATGGTTAACTTTTTATCAGTTGTCATTGTTCATTTTGAGTATATCATTTGATAGTGCCAGCAACAAGAGCCTTGAACAAATCACTGGAGTTGCACTTTAATATATCTAGGCTGCGTTTACTTCAATAGAAACTAAGTTTTACTAAGAAGAGGCAATCGTTATTTTAATGAGGTGTGCTCATGGTTAAATGATATATTCAAAATAAATAGGTGGTGGCATGTATTGTGTCATCAAGATTAAATCTGGATTTGTTTATCTTTTACCGGCCCAATGCTAATTTTACCTCTGTAGTTATCTTGCAAATGATCACGATTCTAGCAAATTCTATTCTTGCGTAGGTGCTTTCACAATGCTTTAAAAGACAATCTTTATGGTTTTTTTTAATGATTTCATTAGGCTGAATTTCCATTGGGTTATCAAAAATCGCTAATTTACTGTTGTCAAGGTCACTTGAATCCCTATTACTGTTTTATATCCGTTTTTTTTCCTTCCATTTTTCAGTATATGTTTTAAGTTCTGCGTAAGAGTTATGGATGCTTCCATGAGAATTATTTCTCTCCACAGATGCTCCCTTTTTTGCATTTTGTTATTGCAGGTTATGGCAAACATGAGGGATAGCAGCATGGAGGAAGTAGCTGAGACAAGGGTAGAGAAAGTTATTCTTTTAAGAAACAAACACTACGGAGACATCGTCATTTGAGGGACATCCAATTCCGGATCATCAAATGGATGTAAGCAACACACTAAATCCTGTAGCTTTTGCCTGTTAGCATCATATGTCGATTAGTGAAAATTGTATTTTTGTTAGTTAGTAGGGATATAACAAGTATTTAAATCGACACAAATTAAGCAATGTCTTACAGAACAGAAGATAACATTTAATCTAACTAATCCTTCTGTAGCTAGAAATTCATATGGCATCCAACAACCTTCAAATTGAGGCAGGCGACGACGCTAGCATAAATGTAAGATCAATCGACAATATTTCTTTTCTAAAACTCGGTTTTGAGAATCACAATACAATCTCCGTGCTTCTGGAGAGTCAGAGTTACTGACTGTGGGTGCTACTACTATATATCATGCCCTAAATACACCATATCCGGGTAATATGTTCACTCACAGGCTCTTATTTTGTGGCATTTTTCGTATATATCACATTTTAAAACCTATGCATTCCCCTTTATATCAAATCGTAAAGGAAGTTAAATATAACAATTAGTTAAGCATTGGCATGGGTTCAGTCTACTCAGTTCTCACACATATTTTTCTCTTTCCAACTAATACTAAAGTCTGTACTTATTTCTGCTTCAACTTGCTATTTCATCTTTTAACTCCCTCCTTCTAAATATTTAATTACATGTGCATCATCCTATCAAATCTTTCCTAACTCATAGAAAATAGTGTACATAAAAGAGCTATAAGACGGTGCAATCTCATGGTACAACTGACATTCTGAAGTTTATAACATAATTCTGTGCTTGCTTATATGAGCTAAGGGTCCCCATAGACATGCCTGATATCTAATAAGAATGTTTCTTTTTAGTTGTATGACAACAAAGAAATGACTCTAATGAAGAAACTACGCACAGTTAGCATAAATATCCTATAGAAAGCAATAATTACTATATTACTATTAAATATTAGCCAGCGATAAGATACTCTACTACTCATTATTCCAGTGCAACACCGTGGAATACATGGCATCCAAAGCTTGGAGACGGAAACTTCAGTGTTATACATGAATAACAATCAAAGACCAAGGTGTCCCAGTGGCCAGGAAGTAATTGCAATGAAGGAATTGTATGAGAGTGTGAAACTTAACTTGCAAAAATATATTGTGGTTCACGAAATTAAATATACAGCTGACAGTACCCAAATTATGTTGATACAGATACTTTGAATTATAACAAAACGTTGATTACCCAGAAATAGGCACTGAAAATTTCCAGTTTATGTATTTGTTGTACGAGTTCGTGATTAAATTCATGGACCCCATGCTTGAACATGCAGGAATTCAGGCTTGCCAAGGTGGTAGCATCAAGCAAGGGTCAAGTAAACCCTTGCTTGAACATGCAGGAATTCAGGCTTGCCAAGGTGGTAGCATCAAGCAAGGGTCAAGTAAACCCTCTTCTTGTTATATTTCTCTTTATGCTTATGAATCATTTTCGCTTATGAATATAATGATATATTAAATCCCACTTACATTAGGAAATTCTGCTTACTATCTTAGCTCAAATGGAAGAGCACATGGTTCTCAACCATGTAGTTGTGGGTTCGACTCCCACAGATGGCGTTATCACTACTTTGGGAATGCTTAAACCTTTTCAAGCATGTTCGAAAATGTTTCCCATTGAAGTGGGAGCTTGCCTTGGGCTTACGTATAAACTTGGAATTTCGAATAGTGTTGGTAGGCCAATTTTCATGGGCAAGTTTTTCCTATATATAGGCATATTTTTCTTGATAAGATGATCTTCATCTGATATCTCATTTTCTAAGACCTGGTGCAGTACTGGAGCTTTTGCTGTAAAGAATAAGGTACAAGTTCAGGTACTTGGGAAAAATATGAATGATCAATAACTGACACAACAATCGTAAACAGGTAGACAGGGAGTTTTGGTTCAATAGCATCAATGTCAGCTATTTTATTTGTTTTTTTGTTGCAGCACTGATCAGCAATTTCAATCTTGGTCGAGGCTGATGCCTGATAGTAACCAAGGTACCGTCTCATGAAGAGAAAATAGGTTATACCATGGGTCATCTTCACCTGCAAGTAATCATATGCAAAACTTTGGTGGAAGTAACACTCAAGTCAGGTCCATTAGCCCTGGGCCCTGGCCGCTAGCTGAGATATGGGAGTTGTACTTCTTGGTATGGATGAACCCATAACCGATGCAAATTAATGAAAAAGGGATGATCTAGAACTGTGAACCAGAACAGCCCGGGGGAAGGATTTCTGGAATGTGTGCCATCTATAGAGTTTAATCTGCTATGCAATTATCACTTCTTGATACCAGTGTAGGTTTGCCAAGTCCTTCCTCCAACCAAAATTTAAGTATTAGCATATGTTGTGTTTCCAACTAGATTAATATTTGCTTCTTCTTCTGCGCAGCAGACACCTTAGGGAAAATGTTCTTGCATCATGTTTCCTCTTCGAAACTCCATTACTTAATTAGAGGCATGATGGAGTAGAATTTTAACAAAATTCAATTATGTTTGTCATCATGTACAAACTCATCACCACGAATCTACAACCCCAAGAGAAAAACGGATAGTACAACCTGCAGCTGCCTCTGACAACCCGTAACTAAAAGCATATTGTTTTAGCTTTGTGTTTTAATACTTCAAAACAACTGAAATATTATTTTTTTGTTGATTGGTTGGTTATGTAGCAGGTGCAGGACGGGCAAGAGCAAGTTAAAATTATGGATGTGCAGTTCCAAGATACGGGAAATGCGAAGTTTGATTTTTATGATTTGTCGTGTCAACTGTTGTCAAGAAAACCGATTATCAAAAACAAAATGTACCGGGTGTCCAGAATTATGGGGAAGAGCAAGTTTATGAACCTTGAGGTGATATAAGGACCTCCAAGGAAGTAATTGCGTTGGTAGGAAAGGACAAGCTTGACCCCTCAAAATTTGATTTCGCATCTAATGAAATTTTAACGTTCCATCTAATTACAGCTTCAATCTGAGTATAAAAAGATGTTAATCAACTGTGGAACTACTCTCCGAAAATCGAGCTATAAATAAAAAATGTACATTAGTACCGGTGAAGCAAGATTTAATCTTATTGGTCAAAAAATTGTTAAAATTATACGCTATTGTAGTCTTGAATATAATACGACCTTTTTAGCCATCAATCAATATGAACTTGATACATCATGTGACAAAAGAATATCAAACATAATTGTGTAATAACAATAAGGTGATAGAGTACTGAGTGCATCACATTGCAACAGGGGACGAATATCACAGGGGCAGTGCTTCTTCTGCATCAAGTTCGTTGTGCAACAATCACTGCCCGCGGTATGCTTCTTTTAGCAAACTGATGGCCAAGACTCAATTACTACGTTTGGGATGACATGTATAAAAGGCTTATATACCTTAGTTTCCCTCTATCTTTAAACACGACGAAAAATATCCTTCGAGTCGTGTGAAAATAAAAATGTGATATGGATTTTTCTCAAATCAAATGGAAGCCATTTTTGAAACTGAAGTTCTCATTTAATGATTAAGTGGAGTTGAAATCGCAACATTTTTATCTTACCTGATTACCTTTTCTCAAATTTTTGATTCCTGAAAGGAATACCAATATATGGTAAAATAAATAGCAAATTTAGACAAATTTATGTTCAGATTGAATAACCCATGCTTTCAAGTTGCAAATAGTTATTTAATGAAATAAATCAGAGGAAACATTCTTTGGGCAAAGTAGTTGTTTTTCATATGTGTACTAGATTGAAATCCAAAAAGATTTATTATCATGTATGATTTTTTACTATTCCTTTTTTGGATAATTTTCAAAAAATATGAATTGTGGAACAAATCCGCAAATTTAGTTGCGATAAATTTTTAAACAAAAAAAGTGATGCAGTTTTTTTTCTAAACACAAAGAAAATGTATGGCATGGGGTTAATATATTTTGGGATGAAGGTGGATATCCAATTTATGTCATGGATGCTTAATTGCCACATCAATGTAGATGTTGTTCCTTTTATTTATTATGCATTTAATTATGCTTTTGATGTGTCAAGCAGTAAAGCAACCAATTTACGATATTTTAAGAAAAAGTGGATGAGAGAAAATTTGATTTTTATGATATGAGAAGAGTCAAGAGTTGTCAAGAATACCAATTATCAAGAACAAGATGCACAAAGTGTCGAGAATTATAACATTTTACAAACAATTGTATTGTTTAGGAACTCAACATCGTTCTGAGTTATTGACCGGTGAATACTAATTTGGTATACCAAAAAAAAAACTAATTTGGTAATACAAATTGTACTTATCAGAGGTCTTTGACCATGGATTTGGAGAACCAACTCAAATGCCATTAACTAAGAAAGGTGATTTTTACATTTAATCAATGATTACCATTTAATTATCTTTGAAGCAATGAACAAATAACAACATTATAAATCATTAGTGGTGGTACCTATAGATAAGATAAACCATAATGGTATTTTAAATTCTTTTCACGGAATATATATGCGAAGTTAAAAACCACGTGTTGAATATCAAAGACTACGTGCCGCATGACACTAAGCAGAGGTTGAGCCGGGGCCGTAAGGCCCCGATGATACCTAGTATGGAATATAGAAAAAGATAATGAAACTTTAGTAGCTCCTATTCCACATGTCTAATCTTCAACATTCCTCGAAATCTTCGTCACTTCCAAGTACTCCAATGATCCCAAAGGTTGTAAGTTTAGCATCACCGTTGTTGAAGATCCGTAGTTATAACAATGAGAAAGCATCGGTCTCGATCATTGTTATACAGTGTCATAGTATTATTACACAGTGTCAAAGTTCAATTGTATCACAACTTCAACAATAATACTATGGTGATATGTATCACTCCCTGAAAAATCGGGGGTCTAACAACACCACCCAATATTTCGCTTAGCAATCTGTATGGACTAACTCCGAAATACATTGCTAGAGAATCAACTAGACAATCAGACTCAATCTAGATAAAAGTATATCAAGGAGTTAATATCTCTCTCTTGATTTGATTTTTACTCAAGCTAAAAATAATAGCGAGTCTTTATCAAACACAAGGAATACTTGGACCGTACCAATGTCCAAGGATCAATCAATATCAATCAACAACCAAAGGTTGGATTTCCAATTGATGATCACGAACGCACAACCTGTATTATTTCAATTATATAAAATATAATGCGGAAAAGAAATAACACAGACACCAGAAATTTTGTTAACGAGGAAACCGCAAATGCAGAAAAACCCCGGGACCTAGTCCAGATTGAATACACACTATATTAAGCCTCTACAGACACTAGCCTACTCCAAGCTAACTTCGGACTGGACTATAGTTGAACCCCAATCAGTCTCCCACCGATCCAAGTTCCAGTTGTGCTCCTACGCCTCTGATCCCAGCAGGATACTGCGCACTTGATTCCCTTAGTTGATCTCACCCACAACCAAGAGTTGTTGCAACCCAAAATCACAGACTTGATAATAAACAGATCTGTCTCACACAGAAAGGGCTATCAAAGGATAAATCTGTCTCCCACAGATAAACTCTAGGTTTTGTTCCGTCTTAAGATATAAAATCAAGGTGGAACAGGAACCAATTGATAATCCGGTCTTATATTCCCGAAGAACAGCATAGATTAATCAATCACCTCTCTACAATCCTTTCTTACTACACATGCAGTTTTTCGAGGAATCACAAATAGTGAGACGAAGATGTTTGTGACTTCTTTATCTTGCCTATCGGAGAACTCTCACGATCTCAAGCCAATCAATCGATTGTACTCATACGATAGAAGATGCAAGATTAGATCACACAACTACGATAAAGTAGTATCGGTCTGGCTTCACAATCCCAATGAAGTTTTTAAGTCGTTAACCTGGTTTTAGAGAAGAAAACCAAAGGTTAAAGGAGAATCGACTCTAGCGAGCGCACTAGTATCACACGGACGTGTGGGGATTAGTTTTGCTCAAAGCTAGATGTCTGCTTTATATAGCCTTCAAATCAGGGTTTTGCCTTAGTTACAAAGCAATCCTTATTCACCATTAGATGAAAACCTGATTTAGATTCAAGCTAATATTTCTCAACCGTTAGATCGAAAACGTAGCTTGTCACACACACTTGGGTAGACGTTTACTGGGTTTGCTAAAACCATGCCCAAACATGTACGTGTTGGTTCAACATAGTAACCAAAAAGCTTAACCATATGAGAATTTCATATTAACCTTGTTCTTCTTCAGCATAACTAGTTCAATTGACTCAAATGAACTAGTTAAAGAGTTGTTCGATTGCTATGAGATCTTATGTAACTACACAAGACACAATTGAAACAAAGATGATTCGATTCGATTGAATCGGATCATGAACATTATATCCATGGCTTGCATAAAGCATTCCTTAGTAATTTAATGTTTCATGTTCAGAGCACATCTTTAGATCATAACCTCTTAAGTTCACAAACAAGTTCGCGGACTTAAGTTAATTGGTTGAGTTGTCCAAACTCAACAGAAATTCTCGGAAAGAGAACTTCCGCCAGTTCGCGGAATGGGTTCGCGGACTGAGTTCACGGACTTAGCACACAAACGAGTTTTGTAAAATCTAGCAGAAATTCTCGGTCGAGAACTTCCGACAGTTCGCAGACTTGGCAAACCAATTCCACAATCCTCCCGATTTCTCTTGATCAACAAAGTTCGAAAACTTCGGTTCAAGGAATACATGGTTATGTAATCTAAACTCTCATTACAATCATTGAGACATTCTCAGAGGACGCTATGTATCCGTTATTCACAAACCGATTCACGTCAGAGCAATTCTCAAAGTGATTGAAACTTTTCATGACTTTCGTCACTAGGTAAAGATAAACTTGATCAAAGCGAAACGCTTTACCAACACATGATTTCGAGAAAAAGATAAGTAATGAATGCTCAGATCGAAATGTCAAATGTGTATGATCTAATCTATATAACATACGACTTTTGTCTCATAAGAAGTAGGAGATAGAAGAGATAGACTTTTGAGTGATAGATAAGTTCAAGTCTCCACATACCTTTTTGTTGATGAAGTTCCACGGTTCCTTGTATAGATCTTCGTCGTTGTATGATGAATCGCCATGAAGTCCTTGAGCTCAACTACAATTTTCCATCCTAGTCCGAGACTTAGCTATGTAGGTTAGAAATCAAGACTCATAGTTTTGATCACTAACATTTACAAACATGCTTGAGATAGCAACGCATGCGAGGTCGACCGAGCTAAGCTCTAACAATCTCCTCCTTTGTCAATTTTAGTGATAAAACTATTAATACATATGGAATACAAAAAAGATAAACTTTAGTGGCTCCTATTCCATAGTATAATCTTCAACGTTCCCTGAAATCTTCGTCCTTCTAAGTACTCCAATGATCCCAAATGTTGTAAGTTTAGCATCACCGTTGTTGAAGATTCGTAGCTATAACAATGAGAGAAATCGAGATTCTCGATCATTATTATACAGTGTCATAGTATTATTATGTAACATCAAAGTCCAATTATATCACGACTTTAACAATAATACTACGGTGATATGTATCACTCCCCCTTAGTCAATACTCCATCTCGATCATGGAAACAACTCCCCCTTACACAATGATCCGAAAACCATATGTATTTGTAGTGTGAACTACATTATTTCTCCCCATTTTTGTCAATAAAATTGGCAAAGGTACAAGAACGAGATCATAATGAAATTTCCACAAGAGACATTTCATAGACTAAAAGAAAAAATACATACCAACTTAATTTAGATGCAATCATAAAGCCGAAGCTAAATGCATTCATCAAGGAGTTTTAGGATACAAGATAACCCCTATAAAATTCCACAGCCGCACACCCCGCAAGATATTACCATTAAGCACAAGTTCAAAAGAACTCTCCCCCATTTGATGTCATTCTCGAAAGAACAACAAGAGCGACCTTAATTTCGAAAGAAAATAAGGATTTTTAAATTGGACACCAAAAACCATAAGAATGATTTTCTATATCCAAAGCTCAACCAAATTAATCACAAGTAAACCCATGATTAATTCAATTGGTATACACAACCAAATCAAACCACAAAAGTGATCAATTTAATTGAAGGTTCTCAACATAAGTAAACTTACGGAGCTACGACTAAGGTAATCATACGGAGATGACTAACTTAATCGTTCACATACTCAACATAAGGAAAACCTTACGGAATATACGACTACATTAACCAATAGAACATGATTTGTATAGCCGTTCATATACTCAACACAAGAATTTGTGGAATATATGAAAACTCAACTAGATTAATTACAAGAGAACCTATAATTAATATAATTGGAATACAAACAACCAAACTAATCACCGAAGTAATCAATTTAATTATTTTGGGCTCAACATAAGAGAACTTATGTAACCCCGATTAAGTTCATCATAGAATATGACAACCTTAACCGTACATGTACTCGACATAAGAAAGAAAACTTATGGAGTACAAACTAAATAACCAAACTGGTTGATTAATTTAGTTCATAATGCTCGAAATATGGCATCTTATGGAACAACCAACAAGCCAATAAGAAAAATCGACTTAGTTGTATCGTGCTCAACAAAAGACACACAATGGAGCCTTCACGGTAATACATAACAATATGGATCAATGGATATCAATACCGTGGATAACATACAAGGATTTATTCTATTTTCTATCATAACGACATAATGGACTTTATCCTTGTCGAACAAAAGATTTTATCCTATTTTCCATCAAATACATGATTGCATAGGCATAACTTTTGTAATTGTCAAAAGTCCATTCGTCCTTTCATCAATATGAATATCAATTTATGAACGATCTTACTTTTGACACATATGGGACCTTCAAGTTCACGGACGCAAACAATACATATCCCATAAACAAATTGCAATATCACACAATCATAAAGATCAATACTGCAATAACATCATCCTCCAAATATTTTTAGAATTTAAAACCAATAAAACCTAAAAAATAACATAAGAAGATGAAAACAAAAATAGCTATGTGTAGTCACAATCATCGCTATTCAAAGCACTAGTTATTCTTACAACTAATCCAAAAAGAAGACATACTAGGAAAATAATACTTAGTTTTCCTTGATGATTTCATATCTCTGAAATGGTTCATCAAAGTAGGAGTCACTGATATCCTTGACCCTGTTGACCGTAAAGACACCATGTTCAAAAGTTAGAACGTTTACCTTTCGGTCAATAGTGCGAGCATAATGACGAGCCTTTGCACAGTCAAGGATAACTTTCTTCTGATTTCTGATCAGGATATTCTGAGTACCAAGGATTTTTGCATGTCCATCAATAAGTTGGTTTATCTGCAATTGAAGATTATCCAGTTCGTTCTTAACTTCATTATGAATACGAATCAAATCCTTGACAGATTCACCAATCCAAGTGTTATACTCTTTTCTTTCAAGCATCTTTTTCCGTATAAACTCTTGACCAGAATCACATCCTTTGAGATCATCCTCAACCAAGGGGTTAACTTCTTCTTTGGGAACAGTTTCCATAGAGCTCCCTTCTGAAGAAAAATGAAACACATATAAGATTTATATATGTTCGTGAATGCCCTGGCTAGAAACCCTAGATTTCCTTGAGGATATACGGGCGTTCGCGGGCCGACCAAATTGTCCCTAAAGAGAGATACTGTGTAGCTTCCAAAACGTCCACCATCCCAAAAGATCAAAGTGAAAAAAAGAAAAAAAGACTAGAGAAGATCATTACAATAAGGGATATACAACCTAGAGAAAATATAGCACAATACTTGAGCCAATTCCACAATCCTCCCGATTTCTCTTGATCAAAAAAGTTCGAAAACTTCGGTTCAAGGATTACATGGTTATGTAATCTAAACTCTCATTCCAATCATTGAGACATTCTCAGAGGACGTTATGTAGCCGTTATTCACAGACCGATTCACGTCAGAGCAACTCTCAAAGTGATTGAAACTTTTCATGACTTTCGTCACTAGGTGAAGATAAACTTGATCAAAGCGAAACGCTTTACCAACACATGATTTAGAGAAAAACATAAGCAATGAATGCTCAGCTCGAAATGTCAAATGTGTATGATCTAGTCTATATAGCATATGTCTTTTGTCTCATAAGAAGTAGGAGATAGAAGAGATAGAATTTTGAGTGATAGATAAGTTCAAGTCTCCACATACCTTTTTGCTGATGAAGTTCCACGGTTCCTTGTATAGATCTTCGTCGTTGTATGATGAATCGCCATGAAGTCCTTGAGCTCAACTACACTTTTCTATCCTAGTCCGAGACTTAGCTATGTAGGCTAGAAATCAAGACTCATAGTTTTGATCACTAACATTGACAAACATGCTTGAGATAGCAACGCATGCGAGGTCGACCGAGCTATGCTCTAACACCCCCCCTTAGTCAATACTCCATCTCACATGAAAACCACTCCCCCTTACGCAATGATCCGAAAACCATATGTATTTGTAGTGTGAACTACATATTAATTCTCCCCCTTTTTGTCAATAAAATTGGCGAAGGTACAAAAACGGGATCATAATGAAATTTCCCTAAGAGACATTTCATGACTAAGAGAAATAAACACACATCATCTTATTTAAATGCAATCATATAGACGAAGCTAACGGCATTCGTCAAGGAGTTTAAAGATACAAGATAACCCCTCTAAAATTCCACAGCCGCACACCCCTCAAGATATGACCATTAAGCACAAGTTCAAAAGAACTCTCCCCCATTTGATGTCATTCCGAAAGAACAACAACGAGCGACCTTAATTTCAAGAGAAAAGAAGGATTTTTATTGGACACCAAAACCATGAGAATAATTTTTATATCCAAAACTCAATCAAACTAATCATAAGTAAACCCATGATTAATTTAATTGGAATACATAATCAAATTAAACACAAAAGTGATCAATTTAATTGATTGTGCTCAACATAAGTAAACTTACGGAGGAACGACTAAGATAACCATACAAGAGAGTGATTGGATTAATCGTTCATATACTCAACACAAGAGAACTTGTGGAGTAATAATTAAATAACCAAGAAGATGATTAATTTAGTTCTAAATGCTCAACATAAAGTACCTCACGGAACACCAACAAAGCTAATCAAAAATAATCAACTTGGTTGTATCGTGCTCAACATAAGATACATTACGGAGCCTCACGGTAATCCAAAAAAATGGATCAATGAAGATCAATACCGTGGAATATACAAGGATTCATTCTTTTGCACAAGCATATACAATAGCAATAATCCTTGGAACCAAAAGATTTTTACCTATCTTCTGTCAAAGATTGACAATATAGGCTTAACTTTTGTATATGTCAAAAGTCTATTCATCCTTAAAGCAATAAACGAATACCGATCATGAACGACTTTACTTTTTACAAAATATGGGACAACATAGTTCACAAACGTAAACACAAAATATCCCATAAAAAGTTGCAATATAACAAATCATAAAGATTAAATACTGCAAAACATCATCCTCCAAATAGTTTTAGAGTTTAAACCAAAAACCTAAAAACAAGAAGATGAAAATAAGAGCTATGTGTAGTCACAATCATCGCTATTCAAAGCACTAGTTATTCTTCTAAACAAGATCAGAAAAATAGAAGATTTACTAGATATACTCCTAAAAACATTTCACTTACTTTCAGTGCTCTTCTCAAATTCTCTGTATTAATCAAGATCATCTTCAATTAAATCAATCATTGATTCCAGATGATCCATCTTTTCTTCAAGTTTCTTGGAGGAAGTTTCAAGTTCACTTTTTAGGGCACGAACTTGTTCTAGGACCAGATTCATTGTTAAAGAGAGCTTATCAAACTGAGAGACAAATATGTTTCCGTCCAGAGAGGATCTGTGAATATCAGGGATCATCATATTATCAGAAGAATCGAATCGTATCTTCTTAGATGGAAAGAGAACAGTCCAAACATCACCTTCTTTACTGGAAAGACTCGAAGAAGACATGATGGAGAAGATAAACGAAATGATCAAGGAAAAAATTCATTTTTAAAGGAATAAAGATGGAGAAATTCCAAAAAGGACCTTTTACCAAACCCTAGCAGAATTTGGTTATCTCCAGAAAAGATCTTTTAAGGAGCCAGAAACTGTACACGAGCAATTAAAAGTATCAGAAAAATACTACAAGATGACTAACAAACACGTTCCAACACATCCCTATTGAAAATCATGATTCTTGCCTAAGCGGGATAGGCGAAAGAATCATTAACAACAAGATTACAGATCATAACCATTCCAATCCAGTAAAGGACTGGGATTTTTCTTGTGAGGGGGAGAATTGTTTGTTAATTCTAGTTTCTGCTTATTCTTTAAGAACGATGAGTTATTCACATCCTTCTTTTCCATTTTAATCAAAGTGTTGACGAACTTGATTTTATATTCGTGCAATTCTTGCACCATTCTAGAAAACACTTTTTGGGTGAAGGAGGGTTCCATAGAGAATTTCTTTTTCTTCTTCTTCTGCACACAGCGTTTAGAAGAAAATGACTGCTTTTGATTACTTGTGTTGAGATGATCCTAATTTTTACACAAGGAACTCAAGAGTTTTGATAACATCTTGTGTTTTTCTATATCACCCTTGTCGTCAAAATGACTCGAGAGTGATACACAGTCAGGTGACATTTGCTGACACAACTTATGAGACATAGTCGGAGTAATTCGGCATGCCGTATAAGAATCACGATTGTGATTTTCAGCAAAGAGATTAAGAGAACAATCACAGATTTCATCCTCATGATAAAAATCAAGAGTATTCATCCATGCTTTAGTTATCTTATTCACCTCAATATCTGGACCATTGGAAGTATGAACACTCATGAGACCAGTTTCGCTAGTACAGTTTTTCTGAACTCTCTTATCCCTCTTTTTGATTGATCGAACCTATTTTTGAGACTTTCTTTTATTTCGTCTAAGAATTTTCTTAAGTTGTTGTATAAGCAGAGACAACGTAGAAATAAAGAAATTCTCATTTTTCTTATCAGTCGATTGAGGGCGGTGAGATTTTCCATCAGGAGTAGTAACATGTCTACTAGACAAGTGATGTTTATCTTTTGATTTAAGTTTGCGATCGAAAATTTACAGCTTCCCAACAAGCGTATTTCGCGAAAGAGTATCAAGGTTATTTTCCTCAACGATGGCATGTTTTTTAGATTCGTATTTAGATGGCAGCGATCTGAGAATCTTCATCACAATTTCCCTTTCAGGAATAGTCCTACCCAATGCACAAGATGCATTAACAATTTCAGACATTTTGTGATAAAATTCATCAAATGAATCTTCTTATGCCATATGAAGGTTTTCCCACTCGGAGTTAAGGTTTTGAAGCTTAACTTCCTTTTCGCTGGTGTTACCTTCAAATACAGTTTCTAAAGTATCCCAAGCATCTTTATACGTGGAGCATGAAGCCACAAGGTGCCAAAAATCTGGGGTAACGGCATGCATGATGGCATTCAAACCGTCAAAGTTTTTCTTTGCAGTAAGAGACTCAGTAGTAGTATATGTACCGATGTTTTTAGGCATGGTAGTATTTTCAACTATAACGACGGGAGACTCATAACCATTGACAACATAAACCCATGATTGGAAATCACGCGACTGAATAAAAGTACGCATAGAAATTTTCTACCATAAGTAGTTTGAGCCATCGAAGACTGGTGGTACGTTTACTGAGATAGCACAGCTGTCCATAGAGTCAGATCGCTACAAACACAGACTTGTAAGGTCTTGAACGTGTTTCCCTGCTCTGATACCAATTGAAAAAGAGGGGGTCTGACAACACCACCCAATATTCGCTTAACAATCTGTAAGGACTGAGTTCGCAGACTTGGCTCACGCCACCGTACCGGTTCTCTTGATCAACAAAGTTCGCAAACTTCGGTTCAAGGAATAAGGACTTATACATATATGTGTTTCCACAACAATGCTTGTATCCTCCAATGGTTGTATAATCTAAACTCTCATTTAAATCATTGAAACATTCTTAGAGGACGTTATATAGTTGTTATTCACAGACCATTTTTCGTCAAAGAAATTTTCAAAGTGATTGAAACATAACATGACTTTCGTCACTAGGTAAAGATGAACTTGGTTAAAGCGAAAGCTTACCAACACATATTTCGAGAAATAGATATGCGAGATAAACTCGGCTCGAAATATCAAATGTGTATAATCTAAGTCTATATAGCAAAACGACTTTTGTCTCAAGATAGGAGATAAATAGACTTTTGAGTGATAGATAAGTTCAAGTCTCCACATACCTTTTAGTAGACGAAGATCCACCGGTTCCTTGAGTAGTCCTTCGTCTTGTTTGATGATTGCCATGGAGTTCTTGAGCTCAACTACACTTTCTATCCTAGTCCGAGACCTTAGCTACAATAGACTAGGAATCAAGACTTATAATTTTAATCAGTAACATTGACAAACATGCTTGAGATAGCAACGCATGCGAGTTCGACCGAGCAATGCTCTAACAACAACATAATGGTATTTCAATATCAACTCTCCCTGGAAGAAGATGCAAACATATTGGAGAATGGATGCGAAATTTGAGGTAACAATCTTGTTAGTTAATTGTTTTCCTGTTTAAGAAAAACCTGATTTTATTTCATATATATTTTGATTGTGCTTAACAAAACTTCGGTACAATTGAAGTTTTATTCCATTATGTGTGTATGGATGTGTGTGTGATTCAATTGGTTCCGGTTAAGAAAAAATATTGTTATCTTGCTTTATCGTGTGGAATCAATTGTTTAGGCTTACGAAATTTCGGTGCAATTGCGATGTTTTAATGCTTATGTTAATTCAATTGCTTCCGGTTGAGGTGAATAATTTTGCAAGTTGATTTATTTGGTGTGTATGAATTATTTATGGCTTAACGAAAGAAAAGGTTTACGGGATGGATTGTTTAGTCCAGTTCGATTCCGGATAAGAGAAGTTAAGTTTATCTTAGTTTAACTTATCAAAGTGGAGATTTCAGTTATTCAAGTCTAATCGAATGCCTTAACAAGAAATGCTAGTAAAATAACCTAGTATTTGTCTTGTTTAAAATTGAAAGGTCTAAGTTATATGGATAATTAGAACCTGATGAGAAAAATAGAGTTATCTTTATTTTGGTCTTATCGAATGAAGCGGTTGTATTTGTAAAATCGGTTTAGCAAAGGGACTAAGTTGCTTAGTTGATTTTTGGTTTGCTAAACTAAATTGGGAAAATCGCGTCGAGCAATTTTTTCCTTGATAACAAATCAAAACAAATTACTTTGTAGTTTCGGTTTTCATATTGGTTATAAAAATGGTGTGGAACCCTCGTGCTTAACTCTATAGGTTTGCAAGTCTATTTTGAGATTTGTAATATTCTTTTCGTATTGCCTTTATTTTTTTCGTTTTTTGTCATTTTGTGACAAAAACGGGGAGAAATATATGGAGTAAACAAGTGATACTGGTATTGATTTTATATTGATTGGTGTCACTAAGGAAAAGAACATTTGTGCTTAAACGTTTATCTAACGAAAGAGTGAAAGCATAGACTAAGGGGGAGTAGCATATCATATTAATTGGTACAACAAAGACGTGTGGATTGATGAAATCTACCTATCTCGCCTTTAGGGAGAGTATTAGCTTTGTTATTATAATGTCAACAATGACATTTAAAGGATTGAATGAATGCAGGTTATTGTGTTGTTGAATTCGGGAATCAAGCGTATGTGTAATGAATTCTTGTAATTTTTTTATCCATATAATTATAAGAGTTTTGTCACTAAAATTGACAAAGGGGGAGATTGTTAGAGCATAGCTCGGTTGAACCCTCCAAGCGTTGGTATGTCAAGTTTGGTTGTTATATTTTAGTGAATCAAAACTAATTTTAAGAGTCGCTTGATTATGTACTAGAGTCAACTTCGTATATGTTAGCTTGAAAATATTAGGATATGAGACATTACAAGTATTGTGAAGACTTGAAGAAGTGAAGAAGTAAGAATCTACAACGACAAAATCATCCTTCCACTTGAGGTTAGTGATATTTGAATTGAACGGTTTCATTCCCTAACGTATCTTTCAAGTCGTGCATATTGAGAACGAAACTTCGAAGCATGAACACTATAGATAGACATAGTATTAAGGAATACAATATGAAGTTTATTGCTTGACCATTAAACTTTGTATATAAGACATCCACATAATCGTTTAAATGCTATTGTGATTATGTATGGGTATGAGGTGAGGATTTCATCCTAGGAAACAATGTTTTACATGTGTTTTAAGGAAGTAAGTTCATAAACTTGTTTATGAATCGAAAAGGAAATCGCCAGGCGTTATTGGGATTGTTATTCATTGCATATCTTGTGAACATCCAATATGTGTGATTTAGTATAACCGCTCACGACTTGTTTGTGTTCTTGGTAAAACTATTCACAAAGGCCTGACTTATGTATTTGTATGACTTCTATTAGTGAAACCGATCTTAAGTAATCACCTGAGATGGTATGATCGAGTTTGTGATTTGTTTGACCGAATCTGGGTAAAGGGGAACCGATCCTAGTAAGAGGTGCAACACATCACAAAGGGGAATCGATCCTTGTACGAGGTGCAACAAGTTTGTAGCAGAAAGGGGAACCGATCCTATGAACATGTACAACACGTTTTTAGGAAAAGGGAAACCGATCCTATGGACATGTGCAACACATACAAGTTAGATACCATAAATATGTGGGAACCGATCCTACGGACATGTGCAACAAGGGGGAACCGATCCTTTGAACATATGCAATCGGCCACAAAAAGTCTCGATCAAATCCGAGCACGTTTTGTGATTTTAACACAAAAAATTATCCAAAAATATCTTTTCGAGTTTTCTATTATTCTAAAAATATTAGATATACCGAAAATATATTTGGTTAATGTGGAAAGATGTCAACATACTTTGAACACGTACAATAATGTTTATCTTTTATTGTTCAAAGTTATTCCTTAATAGCTACAGAAAGAAAATCCCAGGGTTGAAATATAAATAAGTTAAGAATCTTTTAATTAAAGTTGTTAATTTTATTTTAGGAAAATGAGAATTAGTAATGTGCATTTACTAGTTGAGATTTTCCAAAGAGATTTTCGGTCATTATTTTGGACAGAGCATTTCCAGGAATTATGGAAACCGAATTTGGAATATATTGAATATCTTTTAGAATATTTTCGGTTTTGGAAATTCCTTGGTGTCCAAAATTCCTTGTCTATAAATACTTGAAGTTTGCATTTCTAGAAAACTAATCCTTCGTGACAGCAAACTTCCTCGGTTGTGTTGGTACTGGTGAAGCCGCCTATTTGGAGAGGAGAGTAACCTAATTAGGCGAAATCTCTTACGGGCGCACAGTTTAAAGTCTTCTTTGGGATTGAGAAGCTCTATGAGTACCGTTGGTGGGAAACTAGATAATTGCGGTTTATCTTGTGTTTTGGATTGATTTGATTGACTAACGGTGGTTGAACTTTGATTGCACCTAGTTTTTTTATGCTTGAGAATCTTCTCTTCTGATATAAGATTCACTCAAACTAGATCGAAGTTTCGACAGGGATCTTTAGACTGTTGTTAGTGCTAAAGATGATCTTGTGATAATCCACTGTTAACAGACTCTATTTTGTGCGTGATTGATCACAAGAGATTCAAGTTGTTGTGTGCAGGTGTTTATTGAAGATCTAAGAAGATTTGGAGACAAAGAAGATATTGAAGATTTCTGATTTGGGGTTCATAAAATTTGGTGTGCACAATACTTGTTTCGGTATAAGAGGATCTAACTATAATCGGTTTATCCTTGTGGTAGTGGATTGATTAGTTGTGTAGATCGGCATCAATACAATTCTTTGTGATTAAAATTATTGATTGCAAAATCTTAACGATTACTTCGGTAATTGAACATAAGATAGATCTAAGAACCTGATGAAGGAGTTTATGTTAAGATAAACAGAAGAGCCTTTGTCCGACTCACATCACTTGGTTGAATAGAGTTGATACCAAACAAATTTGTTGTTCCTTTACTGTTTGGAATACGAACAAAATGAATCATTCCAAGTACGTGACTTATTCATAAGTTGGAGGCGTGGGAATACAGACGGAATTAGGTGAACTATAGGTTTACTTACTTGGTCTCAACTATACGAAGTTAGGTTTAATTTTGTGTAGCGGCTTAATCCTGAGAGTATTCAATTCTGGACAAGGTCCTAGGGTATTTATGCATTTGCGATTTCCTCGTTAACAAAATCTTGTTGTATCATTTACTTTATATTTCCGCATTATAATTTTTTTATTATAATTAAAATAAATTACACAAACGTTAATTCCTATTTACTTGATAAGAAATCCTATTGTGTTTGGTTAAGTCAGAACCTTTTTATCAAGTAAACATAGACGATCACACGAAGTGTGAACCGATTAGTTGCATTGTCTCGACTCAGTCCATAGACAATCACTTTCGGATAAAGGACTTATAGGTAGTGAAAAAGCGGGGACAACAACTACACCTAATATTTTTCTTAGCAATCTGTATGCACAAACTCCAATATACTTTCTAGAGAATCAACTAGACAGTCATACTCAATCTAGATAAAAAGCATATCAAAGAGTTTATATCTCAATCTCTTGATTTGATATATACTCAAGCAAAT
The DNA here is from genome assembly GCF_003573695.1 of Papaver somniferum. Taxonomy (NCBI): domain Eukaryota; kingdom Viridiplantae; phylum Streptophyta; class Magnoliopsida; order Ranunculales; family Papaveraceae; genus Papaver; species Papaver somniferum. Next base: position 132,266,495 of record NC_039360.1, on the reverse strand, counting down.
AGAAATCTGCGAGTCTTTATCAAATACTAGAGAGATAACTTGTATGGTACCAAAGACCAATATCCAAGTGTCAATCAATTTAAATCAAAAACCAAAAGGTCGGATATTCTAATTGACTGAAAAACGCACAACCCGTGATATTTCAATTAGATAAAAAAATATAATGCAGAAAAGAAATAACACAAACACCAGAATTTTGTTAACGAGGAAACTGCAAAAGCAGAAAAACCCCGGTACCTAGTCCAGATTGAACACACACTGTACTAAGCCGCTACAGACACTAGCCTACTCCAAATTAACTTCGGTATGGACTGTAGTTGAACCCCAATCAATCTCACACTGATCCAAGGTACAGTTATGCTCCTACGCCTCTGATCCCAGCATGATGCTACGTACTTGATTCCCTTAGCTGATCTCACCCACAACTAAGAGTTGCTACGACCCAAAATCGAAGAATTTAATAAACAAATATGTATCACACAGAAAAGTCTACGGTAATAGAAAAATCCGTCTCCCACGAATATACCTACGAGTTTTGTTCCGTCTTTTGATAAATTAAGGTGAACAAGAACCAATCATTAAACCGGTCTTATATTCCCGAAGAACAGCCTAGTATTATTGATCACCTCACAATAATCTTAATCGACGCAGCGAAAAATAATATTGTGGAATCACAAACGATGAGACGAAGTGTTTGTGATTACTTTTCTATCTTGCCTATCAGAGATATAAATCTCGAGTCAATTATTACAATTGTACTCGTAACGATAGAATCAACAAGATCAGATCACACAACTACAAGAAAAGTAGTATCGGTCTGGCTTCACAATCCCAATGAAGTCTTTAAGTCGTTAACCTGGTTTAGAAGAAGAACCCAAAGTTTAAAGGAGAATAGACTCTAGATATGCAACTAGTATCACACGTAAGGTGTGGGGATTAGGTTCCCCAGTTTCTAGAGTTCTCCCTTATATAGCCTTTCAAATCAGGGTTTGCAATCAATGTTATCTTGGTAACAAAGCATTCAATATTCACCGTTAGATGAAAAACTGATAAGATTCAAGCTAATATTTCTCAACCGTTAGATCGAAAACTTAGCTTGTTACACACAAATGAAATGTCCAATTTTGAGTTTACGAACCGTTCCCAAACATTAACATTTGTTGGTTCAACAATAGTTAACCAAATGGTTAGCCATATGATCACTTTCATATCCACCATATTCTTCTTCACCATAACTAGTCCAAATGACTCGAATGAACTAGTTAGAGAGTTGTTCAATTGCTTAGATATTATGTAACTACACAAGACACAATCGAAGCAAATACAGTTTGATTCACTCGAATCGGTTCATGAACTTTATAGCCACAGTTTGCAAAAGCATTCCTTAGTTTATATAAACATGAGTTCAAGAAAAAACAGTTATAGATATAACCTGCTCAAGTTCGCGGACTGGGTTCGCGGACTGAAGATCGCGGAAGAAGTTCACAAACTCCAACAGAATTTCTCGGGTCGAGAACTTACCTCGGTTCGCGGACTGAGTCCGCGCACTCGGCTCACGCCACATTCCGTTTCTCTTGATCAATAAAGTTCGCAAACTTTGGTTCAAGGAATAAGGACTTATACATATATGTGTTTCCACAACAATGCTTATATCCTACCAATGGTTATGTAATCTAAACTCTTATTTCAATCATTAAAACATTCTCAGAGGACGTTATATAGTCGTTATTCACCGACCATTTTTCGTCAGAGCAATTTCCAAAGTGATTCAAACATAACATGACTTTCGTCACTAGGTAAAGATGAATCTGGCTAAAGCGAAAGCTTACCAACACATATTTTGAGAAATAGATAGGCGAGTTATATTCGGCTCGAAATAGCAAATGTGTATAATGACAGTCTATATATCAATACGATTTTTGTCTCAAGAGTAGGAGATAGAATATATAGACTTTTGAGTGACAGATAAGTTCAAGTCTCCACATACCTTTTAGTCGATGAAGATCCACCAGTTCCTTGAGTAGTCCTTCGTCTTGTATGATGATTGCCATGGAGTCTTGAGCTCAACTACACTTTCTATCCTAGTCCGAGACCTTTAGCTATGTATGCTAGAAATCAAGACTTATAAATTTGATCACTAAGATTGACAAATATGCTTGAGATAGCAACGCATGCGAGTTCGACCGAGCAATGCTCTAACAATCTCCCCCTTTGTCAATTTTAGTGGCAGAACTATTAATACATATGTAATACAAAAAATAAATAAATAAAATTTTGTAGCTCCTATTCCACATGTCTAATCTTCAACATTACTCGAAATCTTCGTCACTTCCAAGTACTCCAATGATCCCAAAGGTTGTAAGTTTAGCATCATCGTTGTTGAAAATCCGTAGCTATAACAACAAGAAAACAATAGTTCTCAATCATTGTTATACATTTGTTGTTGGTGGTTTTTAGCTTAGGGTTAAAATCGTAAAACCTTGCATCAGACGTGACGTCACTCTGCAATGAAACGGTGCTGCGAGTACTAACCTCTCCACCGACACATTTATTGAGCCGCTCAATATACTTTTATTCATAACACTCTGTAAATTTCGGCACCTCGCCAATATGAGACTCACTGAGTACTTTCCTGTGCTATGTTCCCCAGTAGAACCCTTAACCGGTATGGCATGACGGATTTACGTTCACTCGCAGTGGAGTAACATGAACCTCCAAGTACCAAAGTTAAGGCCATTGCACGAAATGCTCAGACAGAAAGCACACTGCATTCTGTAGATAAAGATTTTTGTGTGGAAGCATACAAAATCCAGCTAATTATTGTGATAACTCGCAAAGAACTCATAAACCCAACTAATTTGCAAATTAGGGTTTCGCTCCCCGCACAGTATACTGGACCCCTTTGGTCGAAACCATGCTTAAACAATCTAGGCAACCAAATCCGCCACAGCACGCTAAAAGTATGGCCGCGCCCTAGCATGCCGGCCCTCTTTCCATCGACCAATCAGGTCGCTTCAAACATGCCGCGGCCTCAAAAAGGTCGACATACTAAGTTGGCTTCCCAAAACACGCCAGCTTCCCAAAAACGCGCTAGCTTCTCAAAAAACGCCAGCATGCCGCACACGCATACTTCACATACCAGGCGCGCATGCCAGAGGCGCTTACCAGACGCGCTTCCCAGATGAGCATGTCAGACACGCTTATCAGACACACATGCCAGGAACACATGCCGCACGCGCATGCCAAAAAGCATGCGCAAGCCATTCCCTCCGCGCTACCACGCCTATGGCCACCAACGGAAGGTAGCCATAATCAATGGCTACCCTTCCTCCTGAGGTGAGGATATCAGCCGTACAAGTTCGCCACCAAGCCTGTGGCAACTTTTGGCCGCAATGCCAAATTCCACGGTTTGTGTCAAACCGTAATTTGGTCACGCCAAAGGCATGCGCAAGCCATGCCAGCACCACGGCCATGCCACTGGCAGCCAAACTGAAGGTAGCCGCGATCAACGGATACCCTTCCTCCTGAGATGCAAAATCTTGGCCGTCGAAGGTCGTCACTGAACCGGCAAGCCTCTCTATCTTAACTTGCCGCACATAGAAACATGCTACACATTTTCCAATGAAAACACTCGAGACATCAAAACATGTCACAAACTGGGGAATGCTCATCGGGGTATTGGTCTGGCGGTTTACAGGGTGCGGCGTGCAATATGCTCGTTACAAAAAAGTGTCATAAGAGTGAGGCGGTTAGTAATGACAAGAAATAAGTGGTGAAACACATCTTCATTATGGAAACATCAATTCTAGGCGTTACCCGTTACCACTTTTCCACCACTCAGCCGCTTCCACTTCTTACGAGGCCAGGGTACGTTTTATTACGACTTGTATAAATAGGTTTCACCTATTTCCACCAAACGATAAGTTTTGGTCAGAAGAACAATACACATCCAGAAATCACCTGGTAGCTTTCCATTCAGCTCGCTAGTTCAACTTTCGGATACAAGTCGCAAAGCACCCACACTTCCAGAATCAACTATTCTGGCCTTAACACTTTCTTCGCTTCCCTCCCTAACACCAACCCTTCTCCTTCACTTTGCGACCGAAGCAAGCCTGGAACGACCATTTCTTGGTTTAAGCTAGGATTGTACAGATTGATCTCTCGAATAGAAAGTACTCCCGTGCGGTACATTGTTTTGGGTTTAGATTTGTTTCTCACCCGCACTCACACAAAATTACCGAAATCAGCAGAAACGGTTTTCACCCACAAACAACAGTGTCATAGTATCATTACACATCGTCAAAGTTCAATTGTATCACAACTTCGACAACAATACTATGGTGATACGTATCACTCCCCCTTAGTCAATACTCCATCTCACATGGAAACCACACTCCCCTTACATAATGATCCGAAAACCATATGTATTTGTAGTGCGAACTACATGTTAATTCTCCCCCTTTTTGTCAATAAAATTGGCAAAGGTACAAGAACGGGATCCTAATGAAATTTCCGAAAGAGACATTTCTTGACCAAAAGAAAGTACAAATATATCATCTTTTTTAGATGCAATCATAAAGCCGAAGCTAAATGCATTCATCAAGGAGTTTATAAAGATACAAGATAACCCCTATAATATTCCACAGCCGCACTCCCCACAAAGATTTGGCAATTAAGCGCAAGTTCAAAAGAACTCTCCCCCATTAAATGTCATTCCCGAAAGAACAACAAGAGCGACCTTAATTTCGAAGAAAAAGAAGGATTTCTTTGGACATAACAAATCACATACGAGTATGAATTTTAATCCAAAATACTCAATTAAATTAACCACAAGAGAATCCATGATTAATTTAATCGAAAATGCTCAAACATAAGTGAACTTATGGAGACTCAAAAATATACAATTAGATTAATCACAAGAGAACCCATAATCAATCTAATCGAAATACACAACCAAACTAATCACAAAAGTAATCAATTTAATTGGTCATGCTCGACATAAGAAAACTTCGGAGCAACAACTAAATAACCAGACAAGATGATTAATTTAGTTGAAAATGCTCGTCATAAAGTACCTCACGGAACAACAACATAGCTAATCATAAGAATAATCAACTTGGTTGTTTAATGCTCAACATAAGTGTGAGTGGGGAAAAACGATTTGCTGGTTTTTACGGAATTGAAGAGTCGACCGTGTGGAGACTCCTTGAACCGAGCGAAATGTTGAACCTCACACAGATGCACTGCAAGAAGGGAGTGCTTTAAGTTCGAGAGATCAATCTGTAAGACCCCGGTCTAAACCAAGAAAAATGGTCGTTCCATAGTCAATTCGGTCACAAGAGAGGATGGATTTATCTGTAAGAGGGAAGCTGAGAAATGCGTAAGATCAATGGTGATCTGAGATTATAGGTGTGTTGTGAATTCAGCGTGAAAATGCTCTGAATGATTGAATTTTTGCTCAATTGAGAGTAATTTCTATGAGTTCGTGTAGACGAAAGATTGTCTGTATGAACTTTGATGAGAAATTGCTCGTTTTGGAGAATGTTGTTCGAATGTTCGAAAATTGTTGTCTTTCAATCAAGATTCGGGGACATTTTATAATACCGGAGTTGAAAACACCATGATCCCATGAAGTGTGACAATTGCTGGAATCAGAGAATGGGAAATGGGGAAATCGTGTTAAAACCAATTACTCATCGTACAGAGACTTGGTTAACTTTCCACCCACTACTTTGTTGACTCTTCCAACTGATTGCACGACTTGCTCACATTCTCATCGTGGGTGAACACATGTGCCGTAGACCGCCAGACCAAAACCGTAGTTAATATCCCCCATGTGACACGATTGAAATCCTGTGATTGTGGAGTCAGTTGCTGACTTTATGGGACGATGAGTCCATGTAGCGCTGAGTTGAACATGATTAGCAAATGTTCTGAAACTCATGAATTTAACGTGTCTGCTGAGACGAGTTATCATTATAACCTAAGACGAGCAAAACTGTGTTGCTAGATTGTTGAATATTGATAGTTGAGCCAATATTCTTTGATTTGAGCAAATATTGCTAGTCTGAGCGAATATTGCTAATTGAGTAAATATTGACGGTTCGAGCGAATATTGCTAGTTCGAGCAAATATTGCTAGTTTGAACAAATATTGTTCTTTTGATGAATTGTTGGTAGCTAAACCAAATAAAATATTAATTTAAATTACCGACTGCTGAGTCGAGCAAAATAAATATGAATGTTAATCATGGAATCAACATAAAATTATCAGAATGTTCGAATCTGCTCAGAATCACGTTTCTGCGGAGCTCTGGATTCAAAACCCTAATTTTACCGAGATGATGATTTATTGCAAATCACATAGGACCGGCTACATGGGATGACGGGTTCACCATATAACGCCCAGATGCTGGAATGAGCAAAAATACTAAAGTCTCTTGAGGACCAGTTGGTGAAAGAACGATTAAACGTTGGTTTTATCATTTACTGAAATAATGCTCGTGTGAGCGAAAAATAATAAAACTTGATGTAGACTTGATGTGGGACCGACTCTTGGTGGTCGTGGGACCAATAGATGGTCGTTTGGGCAAATTTCCAATTGTTTGGAAAGAGTTTGAACCTAATATGAGCAGATGAGCAAATTAGGTTAAAATCATTAGAACACGCGGGATCAGATGTTTGCAAGCCTCAGGGTCACCCTTGGTCGGTCAAGGTAATGTGACCATGTCACCATAGTGTTCGCGCTTCAGTCCTGAGAATTTTGATATTTTCTGGTGCACGTTTGAGCAACATTTGGAGAAAATATGCAAAATCCATGGTTTTGCTGAAACTGGGAAAAATACATGAGATGATGAAAAAGATAAATAAAACAAAGAATTACAAGGTGTGGGACCGACCACGTCTAGGGAATGGTCGGCCGGCTGACACGCGGTCCCACATGCTTTTCCCAGTTTTATGTGATTTTATGTATTTTTCTCTGATTTAAGGGAAATTCCATGAAACTGGAGAGTTTGGCGAAATTAGGGAACTTCCATGAGATGAGAGACATAAATTAATAAATATAAAATAGGGAATGGGAATGTGGTACCCCCAATGGCCACGGCATGGTCGGCCAGCCAATGGGCGCGAATCCCACCACTCTTCCCAATTTTACTAAGTTTTGATGATTTTAGATAATTTTCATAAAATCAAAGGGATTTGTTGAAAACCAGGATATTTTGTTGAAATCAGGGAGTTTTCATGAAATCAGGAACCAAAACACCAAATAATAATAAAATAATGGGAATGTGGGACCGTCTAGGGCGTGGCCGGCCGGCTAGAGCCCGATCCCACAAGTTTTCCTAATATTTTTTTTTAATATTTTCTATGATTTTAGAGAAAATACATGAAATTAGGTAATTTTAGGGAAAATTCATAAAATCAAGGAATTTTCATAATTTGAGAAGAAATAATAAAATAACGGGACGTGAGGTGTGGGACCGGCCACGGCCAAGGCATGACCGGCCGGCGGTCCGATGACACCTTTCCCTAATTTTATTATTTTTGATAAAATCATGTGATTTAGATAAAAATACATGAAATTAGGTAATTTTCATGATTTTAGGGAAAATTCATAAAATCAAGGAATTTTCATAATTTGAGAGAAATAATAAAATAATGGAGACGTGGGTGTGGGACCGGCCACGGCCAAGACATGGTCGGATGGTGCTCGGTCCCGCGACACCTTTCCCTAATTTTATTATTTTTGATAAAATCATATGATTTAGATAATTTCTTTGAAATAAAGGAAATTTGCTCGAACGAGAGGATTTTCATGAGATCGGGAAAATAGTAAAAATATGATAAAATATAAAACCGGGCGCGGGACTGGTCACGGCATGACTGGCCGGCTGGTGAGCCTAGTCCTTTGGCGCTTTTGCTTAATATTATTTTATTATTATTTTCCCTTCCTATTTTGCATAGGTTCCTCGTTCGTTCGTATTTTTGAAATGCTCGTTCGTGCATTCAAAATGCTGGTATGTGCATTATCTTCTAATTACACTTGAACCATTTTTTTCAGGGCTTATCCAATGCTCAGATGCCTGTTTCGTTGAATATTTATCACTAACCCGTGGCACTCTGCTGGGAAGAACCACGAATTGAAGTGACGAAATATAACGAAGAATCATAGAATATTGCTGGATATTCATACGATGGCTCGTAGAATATTGCTGGATATTCAGACGATTAACTGATGGCTCGTAGAATATTGCTGGATATTCAAACGATTTAAGACAATTAATTGATGGCTCTATACTAGAAGGGATTCCTGTCTAGGAGCATTAATTATCTGAGGGTTGAGCAATATGAACTTGCTGGAGTGTCATATTTCTCTTGTATAGTCGGGGAAAACCTGGTTGCATCCCGAAGACGTTGTCGCTCTATACTAGCAGGCATGCTGTCTAGGAGCCGCCCAATCTTTTGATTCTATACAGTATGAGATGTGTCGTGGTCTCAGCTGGGAGACTACACATCTACATCTTCTCTGAGAGACGTTCTTCATCAGAGGTTTACGGCATGAGCTTTCATGCTTAGATACATGAGTCTCGATACTCATCCGATTGTCGGATCCGGAGTAATTACTGAAATTGCTCAGTACTCATGAGATGTGCCGTGGTCTCAGCCGAGAGACTACACATCTACATCTGAGAGACAGCCTTCTCAGTCAGAGATTCATGGCATGAGATTTCATGCTTTAATGAGAGACATGAGCCTCAATACTCATCCGGTTGCTGAATTCAGAGTAATTACTGAAATTGCTCAGTATTCATAAGATGTGTCGTGGTCTCAGCTGAGAGACTACACATCTAAACATACTCTGAGAGACAACCTTCTCAGTCAGAGATTTATGGCATGAGATTTCATGCTTTAATGAGAGACATGAGCCTCAATACTCATCTGGTTGCCGAATTTGGAGTATAGTTTTACAATTTTACCCTTTGTTGAAAATCCACCATCTACAATAAGACACTTTGCGGAGCCTCACAGTAATTCATAAACCATGGATCAGGGAAGATCAATTACTGCGGAATACACAAGGATTCATTCTATTTTCCATCATTATTCGCATAACGACATTTAATAGACATAATCATTGTAAACAAAAGATATTAACCTATCTTCCATCAATAATTGACATAATAGGCTTAACTTTTGTAATTGTCAAAAGTCCATTCATTCTTTTATCAACATATGAATATCGACATACGAAAGATTTTACTTTTGACAAGATATAGGATAGTCAAGTTCACGGACGTAAACACACAAATCCCATAAAAAATTGCAGTTATGAAACCATAAAGATTAATACTGCAAAAATCATCTTCCAAACAAATTTAGAATTTAAACCAATAAATCTAAAAACATGAAGATGATCAATGTTGGACATAGCTATGTGTAATCACAATAATGGTTATTCCAAACTCTGGTTATTCTTCTAATCAAAAACAAGAAAATAGAATTCTCGTCCGAAGACTTACTAGTCGTTGTAGATCTTTCTCAGAGCCTCTAATGATAATTCCTTCTCATTATTGAAAAACCCATTGGTTATGGGATCGTTCAATTCCTCCAAATCTTCAGAAATATTAGTCAACTCACTAAGTTCTCTTTTTAGCTCACGCAGGGTGTTCTTGGTTAGAGACAACATTCGTTCATAGTGAGCTATCTCTTCTAAAGATGAAACAATTTGAGATTTTAAATTGTTTCTTTTGTTGATGAAATCTTTCACCAAACCCCTGAAGTTATCATCAAGATGATAAAAAGACAAGAGGTAGTTAAAGGAAGAACCTTCTCCACAATTTATAGTCTTCACTTTCTTTACCCTTGAGGAAGAGATTCCTTTACAAAGATACACGTTGAATGCTTCGACTGCATCTCTGCTCGTGATGCCTCTAGTTACAGGAGCCATGAAATTGTATCTTTTTAGGAAAAAAAAAGGAGTCTACAAATGAAATAAATAGACTTATGAACGTCTAAACCCTAGAAGAATAAGTCTTCCATTGTTTAAAGTTCAATATCTATATTGTTAGGAGAATATATATTTTTAACAAAAAATAAATACAATACTTGAGTCACAAAGATGCAAAGCCTCATTTTCTCAAGTTAAAGATGAGGATGCGAACGTCTCTGGGACTAGACAGAGATGTTGTGAGCTAAACGCTCCCCTTGTTTATCACATAGTGATTTACCAAGGTTTGTTGTATAAACAGGTTTCCTATCTCTTCTGATTCTGGAAGCATTGGTTTTATGAGACCTATGTTGATTATCCAGATTCATCTTTTGCATGTTCTTTTGCAGGCTGGACATTCTTTTGTTGTTCCTCTTGAACCTCCAACACGTACTTCGAACATGATTCACATTTCCACAAAACGAACAAAACGAGGATCCTTTGTCTCGTTGAAGTGCCTTCTGTTTATCACAACTGTCAACCTTTAATTTCCCATGACATTTCGAAACAGGGTTGACAATACTTGCAGTCTTGCTTTTAAATCCTAAACCATTTGTGTTTCCAAAGGATTTCTGACCAAATAATATTCCTGAGATTTTGTCAGAACTTCCAGACAATCGTTGTAGATCATCTTTGAGAGTATTAATTTCTTTTTCCTTTAGAAAAATGGTTCTGGTGAGTTTGTCATTGAGACAGTCTATCTCAAGATCTTTCACCTGGATTAATGATTCTAATTTCTTCAATGAAGATTTTAATTGAAGTTTTTCTTGAAGAACTTTTTTATTCAAGAATTCAAAAATCTCCGTGTTAGACTCAATTTCTGAATCAGACTTTGAGGATGTGGATGTTTCTGCTGCGCGAGCTGCGGGTTCATCACATCCATCAGACATATTCAGAACGTTGACACTTAAATATTTTTCTTTCTCTGAATCATTAGCAGCAAAGGCTGACAGAGGATGTTTATCACATCTCATGCTTCTTTTTACAAAATCCTTGATCCTTTCTGTTATCAATGGTTTGTTAAAACAATCACTATTTGAACAACATTCATCATCCCAAGACAAGTTAAAGGTTTCACTTCTGTCAGAAACAACATTGAATGCAAAGGTTTAAACAGATTTCGGGTCAAGTATTTTTACCTTTCCAAGAGCGGTATTTTTGGAGAGGATGTTGAGGTTATTTCCTCCATCGATGACTGGTGGTACGTATATTGAGATAGCACCTTTGTCCATAGAGTCAGATCGCTACAAACACAGACTTGTGAGGTCTTGAACGTGTTTGCCTGCTCTGATACCAATTGAAAAAGCGGGAGGTACAACAACCACACCCAATATTTCGCTTAGCAATCTTTATGGACAAACTCCAATATACTTTCTAGAGAATCAACTAGACAGTCAGACTCAATCTAGATAGAAAGTATATCAAAGAGTTTATATCTCAATCTCTCGATTTGATATATACTCAAGCAAATAGAAATCAGCGAGTCTTTATCAAATACTAGAGAGATAACTTGGATGGTACCAAATACCAATATCCAAGTGTCAATCAATTTAAATCAACAACCAAAAGGTCGGATATTCTAATTGATTGAACAACGCACAACCTATGATATTTCAATTATATAACAAAATATAATGCGGAAAAGAAATAACACAGACACCAGAATTTTGTTAACGAGGAAATCGCAAAAGCAGAAAACCCCGGGACCTAGTCCAGATTGAACACACAATGTACTAAGCCGCTACAGACACTAGCCTACTCCAAATTAACTTCGGTCTGGATTGTAGTTGAACCCCAATCAATCTCACACTGATCCAAGGTACAGTTATGCTCCTACGCCTCTGATCCCAGCATGATGCTACGTACTTGATTCCCTTAGTTGATCTCATCCACAACTAAGAGTTGCTACGACCCAAAGTCGAAGACTTAAATAAACAAATATGTAACACACAGAAAAGTCTACGATAATAGATAAATCCGTCTCCCACAAATATACCTACGAGTTTTGTTCCGTCTTTTGATAAATCAAGGTGAACATGAACCAATCAATAAACCGGTTTTATATTCCCGAAGAACAACCTAGTATTATTGATCACCTCATAATAATCTTAATCGACGCAGCAAAAAAATATATTGTGGAATCACAAACGATGAGATGAAGTGTTTGTGATTACTTTTCTATCTTGCCTATCGGAGATATAAATCTCGAGCCAATTATTACAATTGTACTCGTAACGATAGAATCAACAAGATCAGATCACTCAACTATAAGAAAAGTAGTATCGGTCTGGCTTCACAATCCCAATGAAGTCTTTAAGTCGTTAACCTGGTTTAGAAGAAGAAACCAAAGGTTAAAGGAGAATCTATTCTAGCTATGCAACTAGTATCACACGTAAGGTGTGGGGATTAGGTTCCCCAGTTTCTAGAGTTCTCGCTTATATAGTCTTTCAAATCAGGGTTTGCAATCAATGTTAGCTGGGTAACAAAGCATTCAATATTCACCGTTAGATGAAAACCCGATTAGATTCAAGCTAATATTTCTCAACCGTTAGATCGAAAACTTAGCTTGTTACACACAAATGAAATGTCCAATTTTGAGTTTACGAACCGTTCCCAAACATTAACATTTGTTGGTTCAACAATAGTTAACCAAATGGTTAGCCATATGATCACTTTCATATCCACCATATTCTTCTTCACCATAACTAGTCCAAATGACTCGAATGAACTAGTTAGAGAGTTGTTCAATTGCTTAGATATTATGTAACTACACAAGACACAATCGAAGCAAATACAGTTTGATTCACTCGAATCGGTTCATGAACTTTATAGCCACGGTTTGCAAAAGCATTTCTTAGTTTATATAAACATGAGTTCAAGAAAAACCAGTTTTAGATATAACCTGCTCAAGTTCGCGGACTGAGTTCGCGGACTTAAGCTCACGGAAGGAGTTCACAAACTACAACGAAAATTCTCGGGTCGAGAACTTACGCCGGTTCGCGAACTCGGCTCACGCCACATTCCGTTTCTCTTGATCAACAAAGTTCGCAAACTTTGGTTCAAGGAATAAGGACTTATACATATATGTTTTTCCACAACAATGCTTATATCCTAACAATGGTTATGCAATCTAAACTCTCATTTCAATCATTGAAACATTCTCAGAGGACGTTATATAGCCGTTATTCACATATCATTTTTCTTCAGAGAAATTTCCAAAGTGATTGAAACATAACATGACTTTCGTCACAAGGTAAAGATGAATTTGGCTAAAGCGAAAGCTTACCAACACATATTTCGAGAAATAGATAGGCGAGTTATACTCGGCTCAAAATAGCAAATGTGTATAATGAAAGTCTATATATCAATACGACTTTTGTATCAAGAGTAGGAGATAGAATAGATAGACTTTTGAGTGACAGATAAGTTCAAGCCTCCACATACCTTTTAGTCGATGAAGATCCACCAGTTCCTTGAGTAGTCCTTCGTCTTATATGATGATTTCCATGCAGTCTTGAGCTCAACTACACTTTCTATCCTAGTCCGAGACCTTCAGCTATGTAGGCTAGGAATCAAGACTTATAGTTTTGATCACTAACATTGACAAACATGCTTGAGATAGCAACGCATGCGAGTTCGACCGAGCAATGCTTTAACAGGTAGGAAAAGTTTTAGCTTGAGGTATATTTGGGCACCCTCGCCTTTTCAGCAGATTTTTATTTGTTGATTGCGGATTAAATTAAGAGTTAGAGATATTAAACTCTTTGATATACTTTATTCTAGATTGAGTCTGACTGTCTAGTTGATTCTCTAGAAAGAGTATTGAAGTAAGTCCTCTCAGATTTCCAAACGAATTGTTGGGTGTGGTTGTTAGACCCCCGCATTTTCACAAATGCAACATTATATTACAAGAACATTAAATATTAGTGAACGATACTTGCGAGTAGCACTACTTGATTTTAGTATGTCACCCTTGCATTATTTCATTTTATGTCAATGAAAATATTTTGTACGAGCCATTTGGAAAACTCCTGATTAATTTTCCGCAAATATCTTCATCTCCACTTATGTGGAAGGTGATATTTACAGTACGTACTTGGTTATTTTCAAGGTTAATTGTCGGCATGTATCTTAATTGATGCCAAAGGTGATACTTGCAGTGTATTCTTGGTTCCTACATACGTGTGGCTAAAATTATCTTTAGGGAATAAGAAAAAGAATAAGATATGTTTTCACATCATTTTATGACACATTTTTATTTTCTGCTTTCTATTTATACTAGGATATTACGCACGGGCTTTTGTTTGTTATCCTTGTAATTTATTGATTTCGACTACCGGGGTTGAAATGATGAATCAGTTGAACAATATATATTATAAAGCATTTGTGTGGTATGATGTGGATGGAGGAAATTCGTTGATAAACATCCAAAAACATCCAAAAATAACGAAGTTGTCAGAAAAAAATTTGTACCAAAAATGTTTAATTCATATTTAAAGAGCTCAAATTTCTGTAATGTATATAACATTTAGGTGGGCACTTTCTTATAACCCAAATGCCTCAATAGTTTTTCGTGGAAAATTTTTCCACGTAACAAAATAAAAAGGCGACCCAACTTAACAAAATCAACAAATTAATAAGTAATTCTCCATATGGTTCATAAAACCACTTTGGTTTCATAAACGGGCAACAATCAGTCTTGCCGCGGCTTCTGGATTGGCAGGTCCTCCTTCAAATATGATGCGATTTCATGTTTCATTAGGGATGATGCACGAGAGGGTTCTGAAATATAAATTCGGTCATGTTATCCTATGCACCCATGCGTAGGATAGGACTAATTATTGACTATATATTACATAGGGTTTCATATAGTTTGTATTGGGATATTAAAAAAATAATAAAATAAGTTTTGGTTTCATAAATAAACCAGATTCCATTCCTACCTTCATATTATATTAAATCATGTTCTCTAGTTACTTTTCATCTTTTTTCTTTGTCTTCTTCGTCATCCTGGTTTAATTCAGAATTTCAAATTCGTCTTCATCATCTTCCTAGTTCAATTCAGAATTTCAGATTCAGAAACGAATCTAATTGTCATTTTCTTTTTAAAAAAAGACTCTTTTTTCTTTTCGATTTTGAAACTGTTTGATTATTTTGAGAATCTCTCTCTGCAAATGATTTAAATCTTAAGTACTTTCCTATTAAATTTTTATTTTATAGAAATTCCCAAGAAAACCACTTTAACAAATCATTGTGGAGATTAGCAGCAGGTTTCATACCGGACATATAATTGAATGTCATGTCTTTGGTATCCTCTTCTTATTAGGAAATTATGCTTTAATCCTATTCTTCTCAGACTTTAATTTAATACAATTTTTTTTTCATGCGGGCGTTGAAATGCTAGCTTCTGGTCTTTTCATGCGGCCTTATTTAGATAATGCTTAAGCTATATGAAATTGCATTTGGACACCCTCACTTGAATTCAGTTAATTTGCAAGGGTGAGTGGAAATAAAACTATGTTGGGAAATGTGAAGATTTTCTCTGCCCATGATTTCTTAAAGTTACAACTGATGAGTTGTGCGTTTTGGTCGGCCCTAATAGAAAGCTAATTTAATACAATGGTTTTTTCCCTATGGATTAGATTTTTCGGAAAATGGGTCATTTGTCCAAAAAAAATTTAAAACATGGTTCAAATGGAAGAGTAAAAATTAGTATGGATGAAATGGACAAAAAAAAATAGCAAGGATGAAACTGGATTCATGGCGACTTAAACTTAAAAAATAGTAAGGATGAAACTGGATGCATCCTGATATAAATTAAAAATAAGAAAAAATATTTGAAAATGGGTAGGATGAAACTGGTTACATCATGTCTATTTTTATATTTTTGTTCATTTGAACAATATCTTTTTAATTTTTGTCCGTTTAAACAGTATCAAAATGTACAAGTCTTTTTCACCCAGGAATTCTTGATTTTAGTCTTTTTAACCAATTTTGTGTGGATTTTTAACGCCATTTATTTGAGAGTTATTCCTCTCATTTAATGTCAGACCGTTACTTTTATTCCAATTAAACGTCCATTAACTTAACTCTTAACTTAATCTCTTATATAACCGTTCATCCTGTGCACAACTCTATTCTAAAGGTATGATTAACTTGACTATCATCCATCATGGAGATGCAAGTTTATTAGGAGAAAGAATAACAAGCCAGCAGATAGCTTGGCTAAACATGCTAGAATTTTTAAGATTAATAGGTCTTGGAGGGACTTCCCACCAAATTTCATTGCTAATGTAATACTGGAAGAGCAAAACACTGTACTCTTGAATCAATAAGCAATAATATCTTTTCTTTGCATCAAAAAAAAAAGATAATTGTTGTTAGATTTTCTCTTTAATTTTTGTTTAACATCAATGGATTTATGGTGCCTCACGCCTAATTTTTGTCTCATTTATGCAGTTTAATTTCTCTTCGATTCTTTTTATTAATATTTTATGCGGTTTAATTTCTCTTTGGTTCTTTTCATTAATATTTTATTTTTTTATCTCGATTTTGGTTTTTCATTGGCAGTCAAATGATACTAATCAAATATGATTTCTATATATTCATATTCATTTTTATTCTTATGTTAGGTTTTTTTTAATACTGTAAAATTTAATTTCTATTTTTACACAATATTTTTTAATTTTTCTCTGGACAGGGAATTGTCCAATTAGACTTTGAGTTCTTCAAGCCAAAACCATAGGATTTACATGGAGTGGAAATAAATGACGAAGAAAATGACGGTTCCATTGTCATTCCCTTAACTTGGGTCGGTAAATGGCATTTCTTAACTGTATTGTTATTGTTGTTGGAGGGTTCATACTCTTAATTGTATTAGAGTCTTGTACATGTTGCTATCAAATAGATTGAATTTTCTTGATTATACTTTTTATTCTTCGAATTCTTTGTATCATATAAACCTTGAAATTACATCTCTTCATATTTATAACCTTTTGATGGTTTACAAAGCGAGTATTTGTTTATTTTAAATTCTTCATGCATAGTCAAATAATGGTTATACGCAGTTAACACGAAAGAAATGGTTATTATCTTAGAAGATCATCTTAAATTATTTATACATAGTCAACCATCTTTCTAATACTGAAATTTAGGAAGACTCAAAACAAGCAACACGAAACTGGCTTATTAAAGGTCACCTATAATCTTTCATTTTATGATTTCAGGAAATTGATTTTAAGCAATGAAGAAAGCGGTTTAGTGGTGATATAGTGATTTATAGTAGAGTGTATAGCCATCATTCTTTATTAAGAGGCTTCATAGTAGAGTGTAACGTCACTCAAACCTAGAATATTGTAGGGAATGATGAATGTTAATTACCATATTTATGCAAATGACATGTTTAATGGTCGTAAAATGACTGGTCGTCAATTATATTAACCCAACTGATTAAATTTTTTTAACATGGGTTCGAGTATTACTAATGTGTATCCATGCCATTGAAAACAGTCAGCGGTTTCAAAAATTAATGCAGATATAACACTTTTTAAGGATATGAATGAAGGGTTCCCAACTCAGATTTAACTTTTTGAGTTTCGAAAAAAATTGCGCTTGACTGAACTGCATTTGTAATTTGGAATGCAATCGACAAGTTAATTGTATCAAACTAGGAATTTCTACGATTCCCCCTTGGGACTTTAGGTTTTCAAGTTTGTTGGTGTTATTTGCAACAACTGTGAATGGATGGTTATCCCAATTACCATAAATGAAACTGGGTGGATTTCCAGTATAGACACTTACATCAAATATCTTAACCATAGAAAAATTACTCTCTGAACATCGTAATCACCATTTAACAAGAAACCAACCCCGTTGATGTTAACAATATCGATCAAAGCTTCGAATTCAGTTTTATAAAGATTGTCATTCCCCCAAATTTCCCACACTCAGCTCATGGTGGTCTCGCAAGAAAAAAATATATAACCAACACCAAAACAACTCATAGCCCCGTGTCATATCCTAATATATTACATAGGGCTTCGTAGAGTTTATATTGGGATACTAAAAAAATGATAAAACAAGTTTTTGTTTCATAAATAAACCAGAATCCATTCCTACCCTCATATCATATTAAATCACGTTCTCTAGTTACTTTTCATCTTTTTCTTTGTCTTCTTCATCTTCCTGGTTTAATTCAGAATTTCAGGTTCGTCTTCATCATCTTCCTAGTTCAAATCAAAATTTCAGATCCAGAAACGAATCTAATTGTCATGTTCTTTTTTTCTTTTCGATTTTGAGACTGTTTGATTAGTTTTTTGGGGTAAAAATCTCTTTCTGCAGATGATTTAAATCTTAAGTACTTTCCTATTAAAATTTTCTTCTATAGAAAATCCCAAGTAAACCACTTTAATCAACCATTGTGGAGATTAGCAGCAGATTTCATACCCGACATATAATTGGATGTCATGTCTTTGGTATCCTCTTCTTATTAATACAAGGGTTTTTTTAAACATAAATCTTGAATCATTTTTTTTCTTCGTAATGTAACGGAGAAGAAGAGAACTTTTAGAATACGATTTCAAAAGGAATTAACATAGGTCCGAAAACCAAGGAAAGCAAAAATAAATTGTACCAGTTTCAAAGAGATACAAATGGGATTTTAGAGAAACAAAATTTCGGTTTCAAAATGAATAAAAGGGAATATTTAGAGAGAGGAATAAATGCAAAAGGTGTTAAATACAAGGGCAATAATGGAACATTATACGTTTACATAATAAAAGTATCAATTACTCATAAAATTCCTCGAACACTAATGCAGAAGGTGGGCATTAACTACTCCTTAACCTTTGCATATATGCATAGGTTAACATTTGCCATATAAATTTTATCGCCAAGGTTGTGCGGCAACTTGGAAACTGCAAAGTTGAAAGAAGTTTTCCTCTTCATGTTAAATGCAGTGAGTGTGATTTGGTAATCCTTCTCGACATCCAAAAGAGCATTAAAAAACAACAACCACCCGTGATTTTATTTCATCCTGGATTAGTTTAAAAAATGGTGGTGAGTGCATCAGTGCAAAACACATGCACACGTAATATTTAAACATCATTTATATACCAATGGTTTATTATGCTATGAGATTATCTTAAAGAATCTAAGTAGGTTTTTGTACCTCTCCCGTCATCACGACCATTGATGTTGTTGATAGGATAATCTTTTGCACCTCACTATCAAGTGGCACAAAAATGGTTGAATCAGAGAAAGAACCTATGTCAAACTCTCGTCATAAGAAGAGGTTAAGTAATGGAAAACAAATAAGCATAGTTTTCCTCAATTCCTTATTAGCGGAGCCATAGGTATGTAATGGTATTGGTTCCTCTATCTCTGCTTCTCATTTGGTACTCCATTAGTCACCTCCTTTTCAAATACTTACGTGTTCCAGTTGTTGCATCCCCAGTAGTACCACTAACCGCTGGTAAAAATTCGATAGGTTGTTGCACGACGCACAATTTTACTTTATTCATGCATTATACGAACCAAAAAAAAGACAAATGGCGTTGTGAGATTTTTAATTAAGTCTAAGAAGATATATACGGATAGAAATGTACGATTAGATCCAGGCACCCATTTTGGCCTTCAATAATCATGAGATTACGTCCGGATTTCAAACATCAAAAGTTTGGAAGTGGAATTCCGTCTTCTCGTAGGTAGAGTTACTTGTCTGTTATTTTTTGCCAGCATCTATGTTACACATGAGTTGAATATCAGGGTGCATCATTGATATGTATACAACTCTCTTAACCAAGTTTAGGGTCAAATTAGATGATTCATTTACCTCTGTCGCATATCCATCACTTCCGGAAGGTCCATGTCGAAGTAGATTTTGGTGGAATTCGTTGCTGACAAAGATAACCTCTCTGGGAACATGGTAGGGGTTGTTAGTTTTTTTTTTTAAATAAGAATTTAATTGATAGTAGTACCCAAGAACTCTTGATATGATCACTGTGTAACCTTGATATTTTTTGGTACGAGAGTAATCTTCATATTCACGCTGTTGCCACTAAGAAATAGAAGCTCAAGATTAACGTCTACTACTATAATATCCAAAGAGTTTCAGAAACATGTTAACTATTCCCCCAATACTACATATATTAGTTTGGCATACTTGTACCCGAGTTTTTGGAGAGTCAGGTTGATAATAATGGATTGTTATCCGTTTGCTCGCTTAATTTATTGTAAAGTTGTAAGGGTTAGAGCATCTATAACATCTGTTCCACCATAAGTATTTTTACAAACTTAATATCTCCGAGGAAGTAATCTCCTAAACAAAATGAAATATTTCAAAGAGCTTACCGGTTAAGATATGTGTTTGCAATACATGACTCTAGTTCTTCAAAAACAGTCAAAGAGAATTGGAATTTTGGCAAGGCATTTTTAATGTGGTGGAATCGAGAGGCTTAACGGGCTTAAGCTTGGTAATCCTCCGATAAAAGGCGTGTCAGTGATTCCTAGCAGGAATAAATACTTTCTTTACAAACGAAATATCCCTGCAGATTATAATGGTTGGAGTTAATAAATTGGTATGAAAACCAATAATCTGTTTACAATAATAATTAATAAAATTCTGGTAATTGGGCAGGATGAAGTTACATCAAATGTATCTATAGACACCTAACTGTTTTTTGATATTAAGAAATTTACAGATCACCTTACTCATTATACACACCAAGTAAACATTTTAAACACACTTCATCGTGAAAAATGGAAATTCATATATCGAACATAATGTACCGAAATATCAAAAATCAAAAACTATGCTTGCAGTTAGTGATGGTCAATTGAAATATACAGATCACCTTACCCGTCAAACATATCAAGACACACTTTATCGTGGAAAATCGAAATCCATATATCGAACATAATGTCTCGAAATATCAAAATCGAAAACTATGCAAGCAGTTGGTGATGGTCAGTTGCAAGCAAGTCAAACATTACACTTGCAGCATTCACTTAAAAACGCAAATCCTATCTTTTAAATTATCATAACATGAAAACCCTAACTATGTCTACGAAATTGAAATATGAGAACAAAATAATACCACCTTCGGTTCCTTCAAGTCACAAAGAGAAAAAGGAAGCGACTCTGGAAGAATAGAAGAGTGAGTGTAACATAGAATCAGGAACGGAGAAAAAAAAGCCTTTTCATTGCAACGATTTTTAACCCAATTTTAGTTTAATTTATACCCACTTGCAGCATTGTTTATCAATCATAGAAAACCCAAATCAGAGAGGGTCATTCGAACCAAAAATTTAAGAAATTCAGAAAAATAACAACAATTTTATTTTATCAATAAACCAAAATAACTGTGAATCATACCCAGGATAATAGAGCTGTGGAATGGATGAGTGTCTGAGAGGGATTTGATTATGTGATGAATTAGGGTCAAAGGCTTTTCATTTTGAATAAAAGAAGAAAAGAAGTGGTTTCACAATGAATTAAAAGAATTACTCGGTCAGTCAGTACTGTCAATGAAATGATTGACATTTCATGAGTAATTAAGTCGTTGTCTTGCCAATAAAGGGAATTTGTAACCGTTGTACTTTGATATAGGGAATCTGTAACCGTATGTAAAAGCACATATTAAGTGGTTCGATCATGAACGTCATTTATGTGCCTAAACTGTAAATCTAAACACATATTATTGTCTCCATCTGGGCCGTCCTTTATATGTCTAAACTGTGGAAGACCGTTCGTTGGTGAAAACACCGTTGTCCCTTATAATATATAATAGATGTTTATGGATCTATATTTTTGTTTTGAACATCAAATATATTTCATCTTTCAACCTTATATACTTCTGTTGGTCTATCTCTTCACCAAGTGATTGAAACTTTGTTTGGTGCATCTTTGAATTGCAGTTACATAATTTTCCAAGTTGTTATATCAATTTGGAGCATAAGTACGTGATGTTCAACCACGTTCATTCGTACGGGCATATATCCATCATGGTCTTGCTGCTAATCTTGCTGCTACAATGACTATTTTATTACGACACCACATAACTGCATTTAGTTATTATGTTTTTGTTTGATGTTGTTGCCCCTGGAGGCTTAACTTATGATTAGAAAAATATATACTAATCTAATTCAGTTATGAAAACCATCCACCATCACTAATGCATCCTACGTTTTTCCTTTTCAGGGTTTGATTAGATTTGGAAAGACGCTGTATTTTTCTAAGTAAATTTGTAATCTCAGTTTTAGAAGAATTGCAATATTACCTGCTCAGTAACAGTTTTATTGTGCATTGCGACGGGGGCCAAAGACCCATTACAACAAAACACAAAATTCTGTTAAGTATACCAATACATAAGCAGTTCAAGAGTTTGTTTTTTTATGCAGCAAAAGAAACACAAGTTATACCACTTTATCAAAGGATGGTATGTTAACATCAGCTGGAGACTTAGAAGGAATACCAAGCTCTTATTCATTGTAGAATCCTAAATGACGGGGTGAGGCGACGCGAAGCCGAAGCTGAGCCACACCTAATCAAAAATGCATCACGACGATAAATGAAAATGCACAACTGGGAGAGGCGAAGCCACATCACACCAAACCAAAAATATAGTTAAAAGAATAATGACGGTGGATGGTTTGCGGGTCCGACCGGTGCGTAGCACGTGCACAAAATCTAGTAATAATAATCGTTAATATTCTCTTTTGAAGAATCCTTTTTACTTTTAAGCATATTCCATTACAAAGAAAGAATCCTTTTCATTTCTAAGCATATTCCATCATAAACATGAACAATTTTTTAATCGTTTTTCGTTAATTACATAATGAAGAAGAAGAAGAAAATGCGTATACCTGTTAATATTGATGGTATTTAAACAACAAAACCCCATTTCAACTCAACCTCTAGAGAAAGCAGTAGAACCCATCAACAAAATCAAAACACAACTAACTAGTTCATATAAAAGGGGCGAATCCAATTTATGTTCCATGCATTGGTTTATAAGAGCATGATCTAAAATCTATGATGATTAGGTTAAAAATCTAATAAGTCGAGACAAATGCAATTGAGTTGAAAAAACTTTCGTAAAACAATTTTTTCAGCTGCTAGATGCTACCAACCACAAACGAAACTGTAACATGCACGATTTCACAGTCTTCGTGTACACAAATATACATAAGCAACTTACCCATACAAATATTTGAATGACTTGAAACCAAAAATCAGGAAAAAAAAGTATAGTGGTAGCAAAATTTACTCTCATTATCTTCGACTCGTTTCAATCTTTATCATTTGTTTCAATGGCAATAATTACCCACTTTACCTCTCGCTTTCAAATCATTATCAATCCCAAATATTAACACTTTCAATATTCGTTGTTTCTTATAATCTTTCGGCTCGTTCAATCTCATTATTATAAATGGGATATCTACAAACCAAATAGGGTTTGGCATAAATGTGAGAAGGAAAAAGAGTGGGATTTGTGAATACTCGTTTTCCCATAGTCTACGTAATGTAAACAACTCAAATGATCGAATACTATGTAGTAATGATACCTCTGTCGAACTGATAATACTAAGTAATAAAAGATATCTAAGATCACGATAATAACAAAGAACACAAGTGTAATGTAAATGGTACTAAGTTATTATGAGAAACGAGAGATTACGTGGTTCCACTTTTGTCTACGTCCACGGGGCAAATAGTGATTTGTTTGTATTAAGTTATAGTGGTTACAAAGATCTTAAATACTTCCGAAAGTAATAGAGAGAACTCGAGTTGAAGTAAATACTTAAGTTCTAAACATTAAAGAGGTATAAGCTTAAGACTAGATCTTCTTCTGCTAGGTATTGAATACCCTTAGTTTGTTGGTGAGGCTTGGTATTCATAGCCCTCTATGCTCCAGGTATATCTTTGTTGTCTTTGGATCCATATATCGTTTCCTGATATACCTTCCGTACAAATGGTACCTTCGTTCGCCGCGTGCTTTCTCCAGTCGAACTCTGCCACCTCAACTGACCCACGTTCCTTCGAGAACTTCCCATCCTCAGTACATATTTTACCTTCGTTCACCGCTAAACTTTGCCAGTCAGATTCCGCCACGTCACTTCTCTTCATGCGCTTTGGTTATGCGTGTAGATAAGATATTTGTGCATTTAATGCTGATTGGATGTGTCATCTACCTCTGTCCCTTCGCCAGCTGCCTCTCTCTAGACTAGGCTTTACTTTATTCATCTTGGCCATCGAGGTATCCCTTCTTGGGATGAGATAAAGTAGATCTCCGAAGGTATCCTCTTCCACTTAGGTTTCTCTGTATAGCGAGGGTTACACAGTTATCCTGCATGCGACCATCGTGACACATGCTCCGCAGAATATTGGTATTCACAGGATTTTTGCAAATCCCTCGACTCTTTAATTCTCAATGTGAAAAACATCAACCTCTATGATGAATAAGATAAGATAAATGACCAAAATAGGATATTGAAACGAAAAATATATTACCAAGGTACAATCGAAAGGGATAGAATAAGAATAAGAACGCTAAGAGGCGGTAGATGATCACGTAAAAGGAATATTAGGATTTTGTTTTTAGTTATAGGTAGTCATCGCCCTATGCGTTTGGTGAGCAGCTGAAAAATTACTAAAAAGAATGTAATCCTTGATTTCTATTGGCTGGAGGTCAGAAGCTCTAAAATCCAAGTTTTTGGCTCAAATTTTAACCACATGCCAAGAAATCGTCCTCAATTATATATACAATGTGAAACCCATTCCAAAATGATACTTCTGACGTATAATATAGACTTTTGAACACTATTCCACTTCAGATTGAGTGTCTTTGGACCTTCTCTGTTCCCATACGAGCAGTCCTGTACGATCACGCAGGAAAACTTAATGAGTTAGCAAGTTGGCAACCGTAGATATCCAAAAATAAAAATTTAAAATTATAACTTAGACAACCGTCAAAAATAAATAATTCCAAGTTATGTTTATTGCTTATTTCATTCCAACTTCAATCAACTCCATAGACTTGTTCCTTTTTTAACTTCAGTAAATGATCTTGTTCTTAAGATTTCGACATTCCTATAAATACATGAGTATTTTTTTTTCTCTTACCCTTTTTTTTTTTTGCTTTGTGTCTGTCTTAAATATGCGTTTGTTGTTTGTTTTATTGTCCGCACCAATCGGTTCCTCTGTGTAAAACAATTCAAAACAACATATTTTAATCCATTGATTGATTCATCGTAAGAATGATCACCAATCCTCTTAGAATTATTTATTTCCAAAATTCATCTTAGAAAATCACCATTATCCCTTTATGGGAAACATTTAGTTAAAAAGTACTCTAACTTAAATGGAAAATTGTATAACATTGATGGATGCTCTAGTTCCTATTTTAGGCTCTTTTATTTATTTTTAACAAAATATATATATATATATATATATATATATATATATATATATATATATATATATATATATATATATGTTTTTGTTTTAATTGTTGAATGGTGTGAATTTGTGATCGAGAATCAAAGTACACATCTTCGTTTTGGGTTTGAGTAAAAACATTAAAGAAGGTGATGGTGCTTCGGTGGAGAAAGTTTCTAGGGTGAATTAGTGGGTATCGTCATAATTGGTGTTGTAAAAGGTAAAACTAAGAATAACAAATTTTAAATGATGGCAGAAATGGTGTCAAAGTGTCAGAGATGGGGCTGCTGTTAGGATTCCGATACGATCAGGAGGTGGATTTGAAAGGTTGATGATAAAACGATAACGAATATCCACCTTCCGACAACAAGAAAGGAAAAAATTGTTTCTCGATGGAAAAGACCTCATAAGAAAGCAACTAAAATCTAAAGGGTTGAATAATTTTGCTAAAACCAAAGTATGTAATTATTTGCAATCGACATCCCTAAATGTCGCACAATCATTATCAATGGCTATAAACGAAGATGTATTATAGGGGTAGTGAATTTGGATTTATAGAGATATTCCAAATCTCTTGTTAGTGAATGGAGAGTTTATGAATATCTCTGAAAGTTTTTGTTATTGGATTGAGACTTTCTAAAATTCTTTACCATTCTCTGTTATTCAATTAAGATTTTAATATCAGTTTTTTAAGGCTTTGGGAGATTTCCAGAGACTTTTATGTTAAACCATACCATAAAAGGCTTAAAAAATGAACGCGAAATTGGGGGATAGAGGAAAAAGACAAAAACTGGATCCAAATATCAAATCAGGGTCACCCCTTATCTAAATATTTTTTTTAAATCCTAATCTACCCCTCACTAATCAGGTTTAATGGATAATAATAACTAGTAAAAATCTTAAGTATTTGTTAAATGATTAGTGTGTATTTGTATTTGGGCGAATGAGATGAGAGTAGAAAGATCGAAAAAAATATTGAGAGGGAACTTTTTTGGTGAAAGTGGAGGACGATTTTGAAGAGAGAATTGTTGCTAAGAGGTTGGAAATTTAATTTTTTTTCTTTGAATCCACCATTGTTGCAGCTGAAATAGCTCGGTGCCGGCATTGTATTCAACCGAAAAAACCATGCCGGCATTTATTGAAAATTTTCATGAATGTTTGCCACTATGGGGGGGGGG